>NC_088802.1:24534000-24601020 GCF_011386835.1 Chrysemys picta bellii | reverse complement strand
TCAGGAGGTCAACTAGTCCAACCCCCCGCTCAAAGCAGGACCAACATCAACTAAATCATCCCAGCCAGGGCTTTGTCAAGTTGGGCCTTAAAAACCTCTAAGGGTGGAGATTCCACCACCTCCCTAGGCAACCCATTCCTGGGCTTCACCACCCTCCTAGTGAAATAGTGTTTCCTAATATTCAGCCATTGCTCCATGTTCTGTCATCTGCCACCACTGAGAACAGCCGAGCTCCATCCTCTTTGGAACCCCCCTTCAGGTAGTTGAAGGCCGCTATCAAATCCCCCCTCACTCTTCTCTTCTGCAGACTAAATAAGCCCAGTTCCCTCAGCCTCTCCTCAGAAGTCATGTGCCCCAGCACCCTAATAATTTTCTTTGCCCTCTGCTGAACTAACTCTCTCCAATTTGTCCACATCCTTTCTGTAATGAGGGGCCTAAACTGGATGCAATACTCCAGATGTGGCCTTACCAGTACCAAATAGAGGGGAATAATCACTTTCCTCAATCTGCTGGTGTCAAGGCTGGATCCCCACTTTGAACTTTAGGGTACAAATGTAGGGGCCTGCATGAAAACTTCTAAGCTTAACTACCAGCTTAGCTCTGGTTCGGCTGCCACCATTTTAATGGATTCCATTCCTGGGAAACCTTGAAAAACCTTCACCAAATCCCTGGTGAATACAAATCCAAACCCCTTGGATTTTAAAACAAGGAGAAATTAACCATTCCCCTCCTTCCTCCCACCAACTCCTGGTGAATCAAGATCCAAACCCTTTGGATCTTGAACAAGGAAAAATCAATCAGGTTCTTAAAAAGAAGGTTTTTAATTAAAGAAAAAGGTAAAAATCATCTCTGTAAAATCAGTATGGAAATAACCTTACAGGGTAATCAAACTTAAAGAGCTCAGAGGACTCCCCTCTAGTTTCAGGTTCAAAGTACAGCAAACAAAGATAAACACTCTGGTAAAAGGTACATTTACAAGTTGAGAAAACAAAGGGAAACTAACACGCCTTGCCTGGCTATTTACTTACAAGTTTGAAATAGGAGAGACTTGTTTAGAATGATGTGGAGAACCTGGATTGATGTCTGGTCCCTCTCAGTCCCGAGAACGAACACACTCCCAAACAAAGAACACAAACAACAGCCTTCCCCACCGCAAGATTTGAAAGTATCTTGTCCCGTTATTGGTCCTTTAGGTCAGATGCCAGCCAGGTTACCTGAGCTTCTTAACCCTTTACAGGGAAAAGGATTTTGGAGTCTCTGGCCAGGAGGGATTTTTATAGTACTGTACACAGGACAGCTATTACCCTTCCCTTTATTGTTATGACACGCCCCCCAAATTACAGATAGTGTTGGATGTTTGGTTTTACACTGGCTGTGATTTTTTTCTGGAGTTTTAGGAGAAAACAGAGTTAATAAGACACATGTACCTTTAGACATACTACTGATTATATGAAAACTAACAATATGTTTTATTTTACGAACAATTGTTAATCAGTTAACTTTGGGAAACTTTTTTGGGAGAGTGCATTAGCCACTTTGTTAGAAGCTTTTGAAATGTGTTGTATTTTAAAATTAAAATTTTGGAGAGCTAAACTTCACCGAAGAAGTTTTTTGTTATTTTTTTTGGCGGTATGAAGCCACTGTAGCGCAGCATGGTCTGTTTGTAGTTGGAAACGCCGTTCCCAAACATATGGGCGTAGCTTTTTTAGCGCATACACAATGGCATAGCATTCCTTTTCGCTGATTGACCAATGGCTTTCCCTCTCAGACAGTTTCTTACTGAGAAATACGACAGGATGGAATTCTTGATCCGGTCCTTCCTGCATTAAAACTGCTCCCACGCCTCGCTCGGACGCATCTGTGGTTACTTGGAACGGTTTGTCAAAGTTTGGGGCCCTTAGCACAGGGTCAGACATGAGTGTTGCCTTAAGCTGGTTAAAGGCCTTTTGACACTTATCAGTTCACTGAACTGCATTTGGCTGGTTTTTTTTGGTTAGGTCTGTTAGCGGGGCGGCGATTTGGCTGTAGTGGGGTACAAATCGCCTATAATATTCAGCCAAGCCTAAGAAGGATTGGACCTGTTTTTTAGACTTTGGAACCGGCCACTTTTGGATAGCATTCACTTTGGCCTGTAGGGGATTTATAGTTTCTTGACCCACTTGGTGCCCCAGGTAAATTACTTTGTTTTGGCCTATTTGACACTTTTTAGCCTTAACAGTTAGTCCTGCCTGCTGGATGCGCTCGAAAACTTTTTCCAGGTGCTCCATGTGCTCTGCCCATGAATTAGAAAAAATGGCCACATCATTGAGGTAGGCAACTGCAGATTTTTTCAATCCCGCTAGGAGACCATCTACAAGTCTTTGGAAGGTAGCGGGTGCATTTCGCAACCCGAAAGGGAGTACATTGAATTCATACACCCCTGCCTGGGTGACGAAGGCTGACCTTTTTTTAGCGGGTTCATTTAGTGGTACTTGCCAGTACCCCTTGGTTAAGTTCAAAGTAGAGATGAATTGGGCATGTCCCAATTTCTCCAATAGCTTATTTGTGCGTGGCATTGGATAGTTGTCAGGACGAGTTACAGCATTTAGCTTACGGTAGTCCACGCAAAAGCGTATTTTTCCATCTGGTTTGGGAACTAGAACCACTGGAGATGCCCATGCACTTTTAGAGGGGCGGATTATACCCATCTGTAGCATGTCCTGGATCTCCCTTTGTATAGCAGTTTTGGCATGAGGTGACTCCCGGTAGGGTGGGGTTTTAATAGGGTGAGCATTACCTGTGTCAATGGAGTGGTATGCCCATTCGGTCCATCCTGGAGTGGCTGAGAAAATTGGTGCAAAGCTTGTGCACAGCTCCTTGATTTGCTGTCGCTGCAGACGTTTAAGGGTCGTGGAGAGGTTTACCTCTTCCACGCCACCATCCTTTTTTTCTTTGTAGTAGACACCTTCAGGCCACTCCGCGTTATTTGTTTCCTGGGCTGTAAACTGGCAAACGTTTAATTTTCCGGAATAAAAGGGCTTAAGAGAATTAAAATGGTATACCTTAGGCTTTATGTTGAAGGTGGGGGAGGCTATGAGATAGTTAACAGCTCCTAGGCGCTCCTGGACCGTGAATGGTCCTTCCCACGACGCTTCCATTTTATGGGCCTGGAGCGCCTTTAAGACCATGACTTGGTCTCCTACTTTGAAGGACCGTTTTTTGGAATGTTTATTATACCAGGCCTTTTGCTTTTCCTGAGCATTCTTTAGGTTTTCTTTAGCAAGGGCTAAAGAATGTCGGAGGGTGTTTTGTAGGTTGCTTACAAAGTCTAGAATGTTAGTTCCTGGAGAAGGCGTAAACCCCTCCCATTGCTGCTTCACCAACTGTAATGGCCCCTTAACCTTACGGCCATACACAAGTTTAAATGGTGAAAACCCTAAACTGGGATGTGATACAGCCCTGTAGGCAAAAAGCAACTGCTGCAACACGAGGTCCCAATCATTGGAGTGTTCATTTACAAATTTACGTATCATGGCCCCCAAAGTTCCATTAAACCTCTCCACCAGGCCATTGGTTTTATGGTGGTAAGGGGTGGCAACCAAGTGATTCACCCCATGAGCTTCCCACAGGTTTTCCATGGTCCCTGCCAGGAAATTAGTTCCCGAATCCATAAGATGTCGGAGGGCCAACCTACCCTGGCAAAAATGTCTGTTAATGCCTGGCACACACTTTTAGCCCTGGTGTTGCTTAAGGGTACTGCTTCCGGCCATCGGGTAGCAAAATCCATGAAAGTCAGTACGTACTGCTTTCCTCTGGGTGTCTTCTTTGGGAAAGGACCCAGAATATTCACAGCTACGCGCTGAAATGGGACCAGAATTATGGGTAGTGGCTGGAGAGGGGCTTTAACCTGGTCCTGGGGCTTTCCCACTCGTTGGCACACCTCACAAGACCGGACATATTTAGCAACGTCCTTGCCCATTCCCTCCCAGTGGAAGGACTTCCCCAACCGGTCTTTGGTTCTGTTCACCCCAGAATGGCCACTGGGATGATCATGGGCTAAGCCCAAGAGCTTTACCCGATACTTAGTGGGAACTACCAACTGTCTTTGGGGATGCCAGTCTTCCTGGTGCCCACCAGAAAGAGTCTCCTTGTATAAAAGTCCTTGTTCTACAACAAACCGGGATCGGTTAGAAGAGCTGAGAGGCAGTGGGGTGCTCCGCGCCGCCGCCCAAGCTTTCTGAAGGGTGTCATCTGCTTCCTGCTCGGCCTGGAACTGTTCCCTTGATGCTGGAGACATCAGTTCCTCCTTGGACTGTGGACTGGGGCTTGGTCCCTCTGGAAGCGATGCAGGTGCTGGGGCTGTTTCCATTGACTGTGAACCGCTGTCCACTGGTGCACTATGTGGTATTTCAGGCTCTGGCTGAGCCTCTTGGGTAGGGTTATCTGCTGCTTCTGCCAGGTCAGGCTCGCTGGTGCCCTCTGGCATTGGAGTTGTAGACGGGTTTGCAAGCACTGGACTCAGTGCGGGCAATGGTCCTGGTGCTGGTTGCGTTGCCAGTTCCGGTTCTGGGACTGGCTTTGGCTGGGTCTCTGGGATTGGATCCACTACGGCTGTTGCAGTCGTTGGCAGGGGATCCGGTTCCACCACCTTTGTCTGGATCTTTGGTAACCCAGACGGGGCCCTGGTGGACGGCTCAGGAACAGGGATGGGGGTGAAAGCTTGCTTAGCCTTTGCTAGTTCCAGTTCATGCTTCCTTTCTTTTTCTCTCTCCTCCATCTCTTTTTCTTTCATTTCCATCTCTCTCTTGTGGGCCCCCTCTTTGGCTTTTTCTTCTCTGTCTCTCAGCTCTATCTCTTTTTCTTTCAGCTCCATAGCTCTCCTGTGGGCCTCCTCTTTGGCTTTTTCTTCTTTTGTAGTCATTTTCCTGTTTTCTTGTGCTGGGTCACCCCCTCTGCAGTTGACTGAAACTGGGAAGCTCTCAGCTCTGGCTGCTGCTGAGTTAACAGAGACTTTCTAACTAGCTACTCCCGAGGATGTAAAAAGAAAAAAAAACCAATTCAGCTTGTAAATTCCCTTTAGCTTTGTTTGCCCATTTGAACACTTCTCTTAACAAAGGACCTGTTAAAAAAACTTAACCCCTCTGCCTTCAGGCAAGGAGAGATAAGATATGCATCTATCTACCTCCAGCTCGGCTTTCCAAGCAGCTAGAAGGAAAAAAAAATCTCACTGGCTTTTGGGTTTAAAATGATCCCACCGCTCTACCACCATGTCAAGGCTGGATCCCCACTTTGAACTTTAGGGTACAAATGTAGGGGCCTACATGAAAAATTCCAAGCTTAACTACCAGCTTAGCTCTGGTTCGGCTGCCACCATTTTAATGGATTCCATTCCTGGGAAACCTTGAAAAACCTTCACCAAATCCCTGGTGAATACAAATCCAAACCCCTTGGATTTTAAAACAAGGAGAAATTAACCATTCCCCTCCTTCCTCCCACCAACTCCTGGTGAATCAAGATCCAAACCCCTTGGATCTTGAACAAGGAAAAATCAATCAGGTTCTTAAAAAGAAGGTTTTTAATTAAAAAAAAAAGGTAAAAATCATCTCTGTAAAATCAGTATGAAAATAACCTTACAGGGTAATCAAACTTAAAGAGCTCAGAGGACTCCCCTCTAGTTTCAGGTTCAAAGTACAGCAAACAAAGATAAACACTCTGGTAAAAGGTACATTTACAAGTTAAAAAAACAAAGGAAAACTAACATGCCTTGCCTGGCTATTTACTTACAAGTTTGAAATAGGAGAGACTTGTTTAGAAAGATGTGGAGAACCTGGATTGATGTCTGGTCCCTCTCAGTCCCGAGAACGAACACACTCCCAAACAAAGAACACAAACAACAGCCTTCCCCCCCCAAGATTTGAAAGTATCTTGTCCCCTTATTGGTCCTTTAGGTCAGATGCCAGCCAGGTTACCTGAGCTTCTTAACCCTTTACAGGGAAAAGGATTTTGGAGTCTCTGGCCAGGAGGGATTTTTATAGTACTGTACACAGGACAGCTGTTACCCTTCCCTTTATAGTTATGACAGCTGGCAATGCTCCTACTAAAGCAGCCCAATATGTCATTAGCCTTCTTGACAACAAGGGCACACTGTTGACTCATATCCAGTTTTTCGTTCACTGTAATCCCCAAGTCCTTTTCTGCAGAACTACCCCTTACCCAGTCAGTCCCCAATCTGTAGTGGTGCATGGGATCCTTTCATCCTAAGTGCAGGACTCTGCACTTGTCCTTGTTGGATCTCATCAGTTTTCTTTTGGCCCAATCCTCCAATTTGTCTTGGTCACTGTGGACCCTATCCCTACCCTCCAGTGCATCTACCTCTCCCCCAACTTAGTGTCATCTGTAAACTTTCTGAGGGTGCAATCCCTCCCATTATCCAGATCATTAATTTTGTCACAGATATTTATAGTAAAAGTCAGGGACAAGTCCCAGGCAATAATGAAGAATTCATGGAGCCCGTGACCTGTCCCTGACTTTTACTATAAATACTGTGACAAAGTGGAGGCACTGTGCAGCTATTGAGCTGTCTCTGGGGCCCCCACCACTGTTGGGGGCTTGCAGGTCCAGGGTCTCCCTCCACCCATGTCTGGCAGGTCCCCCCTGCCACTCTGCCCCCATCCCACAGTGTCAAGGAGCTCTGCAGTCTGACTCATGAAGGCCCCCTCCCTCAGCCTCTGGATGAGCCAAAACTGATCAGAAGAAAGACTTACAAAAAGCAATGAAAAGGCCATGGGAGACACACCTAAGCCCCTCCAGACAAGGGTGATAGGATTAAGGAAACTCCCTAGCCTCATTTGCTTCAAAGATGGGAAAGGGAGGCATCTCCATTAGCATACAGAATGGAGAACAGAGATTCCAAGGCAAGAACCATACTGAACTCTGGGATCAGGAAAGCAGGGAAGCATTGCATGATGGGAAATCTCTGCTCCAGACGGTAATTAACCCATGCCTGCACACACCCAGCTCAGTAATTATCAGACCAATTCTAGTAATAAATCCTCTATTGATATCCAAAATACTGAAACAACCTAATTGCATTAGTAGCTCCCTCGAAGGAACACTGCCGATAGCCAGGAATGATCAGTTCTTATTGTGTAGCCTGGACCAAAACAACTTTGTTATACTCCCTTAAATCATCGGTTTAAACAAACAAATCTAGTGTTCATTGTTATTTCCCTACAAAAACCCCTTACCCGTGCCCAAGTAAATGTTCTGATGCCTAGATCCAAACTCTGCATCAATTCCATTGGAACTTCATCTTTCTGACTGATTGTGCTGTGGGCTCTCTACCGGTCTCCAGCACTCCAGACCTCCCATGACCAACACCACCTGCAACCCTGAGATTCAAGCTTCACAGAGTGGTGAGATTTCTCTCTCTCTCTTTCTCTCTGTATAGCAACCTGAGCATAGACATGTGCAGCACATTTCATTAGGGTGTGCACCCAGGGATTTTTTTTTAAGGCGAACATTTATTGAATACTCAATCATAAAGGATATTATTTTTATTCATCAAACAAACTAAAAAAACCAAAACTTAACTAAACTTAATTTTTTTTTAAATTAACAACTAAACTTTACTTAAAAAATGCAAACTTAAAAAATGAGACACAAAATACCAAATTTTTGCTGTAGTGATAACCAGGCATTTACAAAGATACAGTCAATTTTCATGATTTTTATCTTTAACCAGATAATGAGCTAACCCAAATTGACCAAAATAGATTAAGGTTTCTTTATGTTCCTGTCCTAGAGAATGAGACATCGCTCACCAGGTGTTATGGACTTAAATTCTTCAATCACATCATTGTAATTAACTGACGAAGCCAATTCTTGTTCAATATGCAAAATCATGAGTGAGTCGAGGCGCTGTTGGGACATTGTACTTCTTAGTTTCTTTTTTACAAGTGCTAGTTTTGAAAAGGCTTTCACACGAACAACTTGTAACAGGTAAAAGTATTGAATAGATTTGTAAACGGCCTGGAACATGAAAGACCGATCCGATTCCTTTAGCCAATCAAGCCACTCTTTGGTGGTGTTCGTAGTGCTATCTTTAGGAACAGATCTGTCATAACCCCGAAGTAATCCGACTTCAGCTTCCAACTCATCCAAGGACACTTTAAATTTATTGGCAATGATTCTCATATAGTCCCTGCCAATGTCTAAGCTCAGCAGTTTTCCCATTGCAGTCACAATTTTACTAGTCTCCTGTTCAAATCGCTGGTCAATGCTGGTAATCATTGAGTCTAGGAGCAGATAAAATGAAGTTATTCTCTCCTGCTCCTCTTTTGTATCAAAGTGATGCTGGGACTCAAACACGTCATCAATACGAGTGAACGTTTTTCTCTTCTTAACTGGGGGAATCGATATCATTCTCTACACACATTTTCACACTGTCATTGAAAATAGATTGAAAATATTCTGGGCCACTTCTCATCGCAGCCATAGAGTTACGCAAGCTTTTCACCCCTGTCATTGCAGTAAGTAAGTTGAGATTGGGAGCTTGAAGAGCCTTACTCACTTTTACCACCATCTGGAGAATAGGGTGCATCATGTGAAGGGCAAAGATGAACTTGAATGAATTTAGTTCATGGATAAGGCCCCTGGCTTTTATTTTAGCATCAGCTAGGCGAGTTGTTTTGATAATCTCTTGTAAAGCTTGTAAAATGATGGAGTAGTTTTGTTTTACAGCAGCCACTGCTTCTGCTCTGCATGCCCACCTTGTGTTTGCAAAAAGAACAGGAGTACTTGTGGCACCTTAGAGACTAACAAATTTATTAGAGCATAAGCTTTCGTGGACTACAGCCCACAAACATCTTGTGTTTGACAGTGACTTCAAAGTCTTCAACTGGGATCCTACTTCTTGTGAAATCTTCTCCATTACTGCATGTCTCATAGGACTCCCCTCCATGAAGGCATAAAAAGTCTGAATAACACCAGTTACTTGAAGTGCATGCATCTACTAGGACAAGGTTCAAACAATGTGCATAGCAGTGTACGTAGAGTATTTCACTGTTTCTTTCTTTATATTTCATTTGAACTCCCACAGTACATCCAGACATAGTAGATGTGCCATCAAAACAGACAGACATCACAGATGACCAGTCAATTTTAAGAATGTCAAGGACATCATTTAACTGGTCAAAAATAGACTGAGCATCAACTGTTAATAGTCTCTGAACAGACACAAAATGTTCAACTGGACTATGTTTTTCATTGTCAAAATACCGCACCACAACAGACATCTGTTCATGGTGTCCACAGTCATTAGTGTCCTTGGCAATTATTGAGACCATTTTTCCATTTAGTGAAGACACAATCTTTTGTTGCATAATGTTATGCAAGGCCACAATTAAATCATTTTGGATGCAATTACTCAGATAGGTAATGTTTTGAGGAGATTGTTGCACATGCTTTGCCATTACGGGATCATATTTTTGGAGCATATTGACAAGATTTAGAAATAAACCTTTCTCAAAACTGTCAGCTTTTTCATTGTGACCCCTGAATGGTCTCCCACCTTTCGCCAAACACAGAACAATGTAAATTACACTTAGATTATGGCACCATTCTTCTTGTTGTTTAGACAAATAAGCCTGCTTGCTCTCATCCAACAATACATCAATAGGTTTCCCTTCATTAAAACTTGACCATGAAGAACAGCTCAACACATGAGATTTTGACAGTTGGTGGTTTTTAAAATATTCATTAGCCCTATGCCAGTTTCTGAAGCCATTATCAATAAATGCTGGATCAGTGTGACCTTTGTTTGCTGCATCATTAGAGGAGAAGAAACGGCAGTAAAAGCAAAATGCTGTGTCCTTTGAGGGGCTATATTCTAACCACCTATACTTTTCATACCATACTAATGATCTTTAATAATATGTTCTGACTAATCATACTAATCTCCTGGAATGTGTTCACACACATACCCAGTGTCTGTTGCTTCTTAGGAGTGCCTATGTGTTAGCAACGCTAGTAATATCTTTGCCTAGGTCATGTATCGGACCGTGAACATGTAAGCATCTGCTGTAATACATGGCCTGACTTTGGTTCACGGCGTGGCCGGACTTTGCTGACTATGGTTCAGGCCTCAGGTCTTACACCAGGCCCAGTGCCCCAAGCTCTCTCTCTCGCCTACACCAACCAACCACCTCCATTGCACTCACACAGGCCGGATGCAATCTGCTAGGCCCAGCAGTGACCCCTGGACACGTCACCAGGAACAGCTTCATAGCTCTTATCTTGGCTTCACCTGGCTATGACCAGCTCCAGCAAAGCAATATCTCCAGGCTCCCTGGGTCCTTGGAGGTGGGGAGGTTGGGCAAACAAAGAGGTAGACTCAAAAGCCAGGGGCACAGAGACTGTCCAGATCCAAGGATAGGTTAATGGAGGATAGGTCCATCAATGGCTATTAGCCAGGATGGGCAGGGATAGGGTTCCTAGCCTATGGCACTGTCCACTGTCGGAAGACAGGATACTGGGCTAGATGGACCATTGGTCTGACCCAGAACAGCTGTTCTTATGACCTAGCTGGGGGTTTTGACAGGGTAACTGAGGCTGTTCCTAGAGTCAGGTCTGTTAAACAGTCATCAGGAGGTTTTTTTATAGATGTAAAAAACTGGTTAAAATTTTGTCTCCACTCCACCTGGTGCCCAGTTAAAAACTCCCTGATGTGACCATGGTTATAGCCACTTCTGTCCCTGGTCCTTCCACTTAAACAGACAACACTGACCCAGTGGACACCAGCCAAAGTGGAAGGGCAAGAAAGGAAACATTATGCTGCCAAATGACCAACAGAAGGAAGTGGAGAGGGAGGTGAAGCTGTATAATGGTGTATAAGTGTTGAGCAGACAGCACTGAAGAGAAGAGGACCTCTATGCTGCGTAATGAATTGTGGATAGTAGCAGATGTTATGGAGTGAGTTATGGGCTGTTAGTTATACTTAGGGTGACCAGACGTCCCGATTTTATCGGGACTGTCCCAATATTTGCTTATTTGTCCCGCGTCCCAATCTACCTTTGGTCGGGACGCAAATGGTCCCAATATTTTGCCTCCGCTCACAGGCGGAGTGGAGCCAGGAGGGGGCTCGCGTCCCCACCTGCCCCAACTCCGCCCCTCCCTTCCTCCATTGGATCCCTCCCCAAATCCCCGCCCCAGCTCTGCCTCCAGCCCAGCCCTCACTGCCACATTGAATCCCTCCCCAAATCCCCGCCCTGGCCCCGCCTCTTCCCCAAGCACGCCTCAGTCCTCCTCCTCCCCCCTCCATCCCAGGCTTGCGTTGATCAGCTGTATGGCGGCGGAAGCGCTGGAGGGAGGGGGGAGGTAGAGACAGAGTGCAGGTCAGCTGGTGGGGGGGCGGGGAGAGAAGCTCCGGTGGGCCTTTTTTTTTTTTTTTGGCTCTGCCCCTCCCCCCCGGCCTCCCGATATTTCACCTGTCTGATCTGGTCACCCTAGTTATACTAAATAATGGCTACCAGGTGACATGAGAGTCAAGAATGGGTACGAGGCAGCTATAGCAAGAAGAATCCATTAGAGGAGCGGAGACCAACAGGCTGTCATCCTGGGAAATCGACACTAGATGGCAGCAGAGTAGAAGAAATGAGAGGGGGACATCAGAAATACTAACTAGTGACCAAGAGTTCAGTAGCCAATACAATAATGGGAAAGTTATACTGTAAAATGGCCACTAGGTGGCAGCATGTTGTAAGAGTGAGATATGGGCAGCTACTTTCAAAAATGCCCATTCGATGGCAGCATAACTTGAATACTAATAAAGAGGTAGTGCAAGTACATTATAATTGGCCATCACCTTGGACAGTCATCTCCCAAAAATGTAAGCTGGTGTCTGTTCATGATCTAAAATATTTTCCACAAAGGATCATTAGACATTAGACATGATGTACAATGGGACTTGTATAATTGTAAGTCACACTGGGCATTGTTAGTTACAAAGCTTTGGAGACACAAAATGAACCAAGTGGGAGAAATGTTGAAGTGGGACTGTATTGAAAAGCATGAAGAAAGAATACAAATATGAAAGAGGATTTACACTTATTAAATTGAAGGGGAAGCCCATTTTCCATCCCTTCAGGTAACTGTAGGTCTCTTTACTGAGAAAGTCCCATTTCTGCAGAATGATGAAAGACAAGAACCTCAGTGGAACCGGAGTCCTGTCTGCCAAACCCTGACAAGCTCTGTGTAGTCAAAAACTTGTCTCTCATCAACAGAAGTTGGTCCAATAAAAGGTATTGCCTCACCCACCTTGTCTCAAATCCTGAGAAATGAATTCATCAACTCAAGTGTGAGCTGTCCTATGAATAGAAGTGAGCATCCAATTCCAAACTGCTGCTGCTTTGCATTTATATATCACCTTCCAAACTGGGGTATTAATGTGCTTGAGTAATTAAGTATTAGCAATATAAGATTCACCTTCTGTGAAGAATGTGGGAGGTATCAGTATTCATTTTTATGGTACATAATCTGTGTCTGGATGCTGGACAAAGGTAGGTAGGACAAGTTCTAGGAGCTGGAGATCCCGGAACGTAAGTCAGGGGTCAGAGTCAGTATCAGGGTCAAGAGTCAAGCCGAGGGTCAGAGACGGAAACAGAATGAGGAATTGGGCTGAGGATCAATACCAGGTATCAGGGTTGGTGCCATGTTTCCAAGGGTCAATCAGGAGTCAGAATCCAAGTTGGAGCCAAAGTAAGTACCAGGAGTCCAGGAAGAAAGCAGCAGGGCAGGCATGGCAGATAGCTAGGGATCTGCATTGTTGCCTGGACACTTCTTGGGATTTGTGACATAGCAGACTTGCTTCCTGAATCTATGACTTCCATGATCTGTACTTCAGATCGTGTTCATGACTTAGTCTCACACCCTTTCCAGTATTCTTAAAGAATTGCAGAAAAGCTGATTTTATTGGTCCCCATTGTCCTTGTACTCTTGATAGATGTTGCAAGGAATATTGTTACTTTAAGGCCACTGAGTTTCTAAGAAAATACCTCATTTCATTGGTAGAGTCTTAACAATCCCAAAGGATTGGATCTATTGTTTCCTGTACCTCTTACATGTTGCACATAAGCCACCTTTATGCTTGTTAATTAAAAATAAATGACTATTTAATCTGTAATGCGCTGTTTAGAATTCTAAATAAAGCCACATTGCTGCTCCTCTCAGGATCTGGGAGTATATCAAGATTTTCAACTGTTGGTCTTTCTTCCTGGAATTTTTTCCCCTTCATTTCATTAGTCCACAGTTCTTGCCATTTCTTCCTTAGCTCACTTTTGATTAGGTGTTTAAATTCCAGTTTGCTTAAGGGGATCCAGAGTCAATTTATTTGTGATTAATAGCACTTTTTGCCAGCCAATTCCTTGCCTGCTATCCCTGCTGCATCAGGATCCATGTGATTACCTTGGTTATATCCAATTTCACCAGTCTGGCTGTTAGCAGTAATATTTCATTAAGAAAATAATTTCTGCTGGCAGACTCCCCACTGTGAGTTGCCTGCAGCCCTGATAAGAAGTCAGACAGGACGGCCACAGCAGCTGGCAGCACATCTAAAGCACGATTTAGTGCTAGCATAATCCTTGTGTATCTCAGCCATAAAGACGGATACAAAGTTAGTTAGCCATACAGCTTTCTTGAGTCTGAGTGAGGGCACGCAGGAAGCTGTTCCAACTCTGTTCTTTCCTTTTTGGAACCCTCTGTATGTATTTGTCAATATTGTCCCCATTCAAAGCAAATCAATATAATTGTGACATCTTGTCTCTCATTCTTTTATTTATATCATTATATAACTCCATGTCTCTCTCGATGGGGGGTGATTTTCTAGTGATAGAGTATTTTCCCATAGCTATACGTTTTGGTCTCTTTCAATTCCTTCTTTTCATTACAATCTGTTATCCAATTCTGTACCCTACTTACATGGGGAATTGGGAGGTTTTGTCCTAACCAGTTAGCTTAGTGATAACTTCACTATTACTTAGTACTTTGGCCCAAAAGGTTAAGTCTGGGAGCTTCATTCTAAGAGTTATAGGCATTTCCACCAGCAGCTGCTATCTGTAGTAAAGAGATACAGTAATGAAGGCACCACCTGATATGGAATGCATGTTCATGGATATAATTTAATTCAGATTTGTATTCATTGCTGACCCAAAGGCCTGGCAGCCATACTCAATAACTGGTCTAATTGGTGCTCTGTATAGCACTACCACCATTTTCATATCCACTCCCTAGGATGTTCCACAGGTATTTTACTTTTGCACTTTCTTTTCCTTATTCCCTTCTCTTTCTCTCCTTCTTCCCTCCTCCATTCCACCCTTTTTTATTGTTGATAGCTAGGTAAACATGGATTTCTTCTCCATTTTCTTTAGAACAAGATGTGCCAGTGATTGATGATGATGATGATGGGGCGGAATAAATGAGAAATGAGGATGTAGCACATAGAGCGATGCTCCTATTAGTTCGTGCCAATTTTGTGAATAAAAGGACCAGTAAAGAAGAAGCGATACTAACGAGAGGGAAGAAGATAGTTAAACCTACAGTACAGTATGTAACAAGACAAGTGTAGCAAATTGGCTAGGTCAGTCTAGCGCTTAATCTCATGTTTGTGGGTTGGAGGAGCCCCAAATTGGGTGCTCTCCCTACTCTGGTTAATGTGATGTGTTCTCACGGTTATCTCCTTACTTTCCATGTAAGCTCAGGGAAAGATATTATAACCTAGTATTGTGGCATTAAATGGCAAAACTTTTCTCTTCTAAAGGTCTCTTCCCAGTCAGCGAAACCTGTGGTGAGAAACTTTCCCTTGACTTTACTGCATTTGGGTTTCTTGTCTTGTTGAATGGGTCTCTAGGAGCTGTCAGGGAAATGTCCATGGAAAAGAGGAGTGGATATGAGCTTGGCTGTTTCATAGGTTTGCCTGTGTTTTGTCTCATTGTAAGATGGGGAAATTGGAGGAGCTATTGCAGGATTTGAGATGATTGTTTGAGTTAAATCATACGTTCTTGTTGCACTTCGTTTTAATGTTCCTCAAAAGGAAACTGATTGAGGTGATGCAGTGGCTACTAAGAAAGCCTTAGAAAAGAGCCCAACATGTGATAGTAGCTGGTTTCTGTAGTATTGTGGTTATCATGTTTGCCCAACATGAGAAAGGTACCTGGTTTGAAAGCAGGCAGAAGCAGTGTTGGTCTCTGGTTTCTTTTAGTCCAAGGCCTTTCTCAAATACATCCATAGCTTCTATGCTTTCTTCCTCAATAGTTTTTCCTTTTATGAAATTTTAAGATCTAAAGGAAGTGATTAGCCTGTATGTTGAAGGAAGAAATAGACTATCATTTGGGAGCTTGCCGGCTACACAACAAATATGACTGTAGAAGACTATCAACCCTTAGTTCTGCCAATTTAGCTCCCAGCCAGCAGTTTCCCCCTCTTCTGTTTCTTTTGAGAAGACTACAAACCACCTCATGTACCCTTTTCATATCAGAATAATCTATTGACTGTTGATCACATTTACCCTACTTTCCTGGCCAGGCAGGACTGGTGTGTGAGGAATCAGAAAAGAATATCTGACAATACCTAAGCCAGCCTTTTAACACAGAATCACTCCCCTTTTTAAATAATATTTTCCGCATAACACTTCTGAATACTCAACCTCTTGTTCTTATTCAAAGGATGTTAACACAAGCTCTCAGCTCCTCATTTCCTTATTGTTCCCTTAGTATTTTTAGCACAGTGTATTGATATAAAAGAGAAAAAGAAAACTAATTAAAACAATTTCCAATATTAAAAAGGCATCCAATATTATAAGGACGACGCAGCCTGAAACAATCTCCATGAGACTAAAGAGGCCTGGGGAGGCTATGAAATGGAAGTAGTTATATGCCCCATGCAGAGCTGGAGACAATGTAGAAAGAAGTAGAGACGCTACTGATCGCTGCATGGGGGCAGTCCATTCCTTAAGGGTTATTTTTCCCCTCTCTTGGCTGGGGTAGAATAGAAGTGGAGAAAATCCTCTCTCACTCTCAAAAGAGGATGGAAATGTCAATTTGTCCTCTCTTCATCTTCTACTAAATCTCAGTGACAGGAAGAGACATTTCCTGCCTAAGATTGTGGAGAGAACAGAGGGTGGATTTCGCTTTGGGCTGAGAATATAAGCAAAGGAATGATACCTAAGCCTGCAAGAACTACCGGCCAATAAACCCCACCACTCAGAGATTAAGAATCTCATGCTCCACCGACTGAGCTAGCTGGTCTGCATTTGTGCCATTTGACTGCACAGTCACAGTGTAGTAGCAGTCCTAAGGGAGTTTCTTTGCTAGCTGAGGAACCTTTTCTGACAGTAGCCTTCATGGTTCTGTCCTGCTACTTTCACTCCCGACTAGCAAACAGGAGCTGTTCCAAGACTCTGGGTGCTGGTTTCTTTCACCACCGGATAGACACAGCATGCTGGATCAACCCCACCTCACTGCTTTAGACACTACAAGCCAACTCCAGCCTTAAATCGAGTTATTAGCTAATAAAAACATTCCTTTTCGTCAAGGTCTGCTACTTTCGTACATAAACCGACCTAATGTGCCTAAAAGGCACATTACTCTACCCCTCGACCCTCCTTTATTCAATCCCATAGGGATAGTAAGAAGAAGAAGAAGAACTCAGTTCATTCATTAAACTAGTACAGTCCCCTTTTTGGCTATGTTAACAGGAAAGATCTCTCAATAGATTAATGTCTCCAGGGAACATTTGCAATATCTGTGGGGTCCTCGGGGTGTAGCAGATAAAACACTTCCATATGAGGAGAGATTAACAAGACTGGGACTTTTCAGCTTGGAAAAGAGACCACTAAGGGGAGATATGATAGAGGTCTATAAAATCATGACTGGTGTGGAGAAAGTAAATAAGGAAGTGTTATTTATGACATTTCATAACAAAAGAATGTGGGGACACCAAAGAAAATTAATAGGAAACAGTTTAAAAAAAAAAACAAAAGGAAGTATTTTTTCACACAATGCACAGTCAACCTGTGGAACTCCTTGCCAGGGGATGTTGTAAAGGCCAAGAGAGAAAAGGCCAAGAGAGGAAAAGCTGAGAGGATCTGGTATGTCTCCATTGTTATTTCCAATGTATTTCCTTGTGCGAGTGAGGGTCTATGACTCACTACACTGGAAAAATGTATCGTGGCTAGCAATGTTTGTTTTCTCTCTGTAACATGCAGCATCTCTGGGCAAGATGGACCATTGGTATCACCACATCCAGAGAGGGGGCAGACCGAGTCGGTTCACCACAAACATTTTTACAGGGCATCAGATTCCCCCAAGGAGAAGCTCCTCAAAGGAAACATAGCCCCAGTAGTGTCAGAGAAGGGAATGACTGTTTGCCTTAGGAGGTAGATGAGGGAAACCTGCAGGTACTTAGGTCCCGAGTCCAGCTTCTGATTAAACTATTTGTGGGAAAGGGCCTGGGACACCCGATGAGGCTAAGAAGAGGAGAGTAGGGGTGTTCAGCCCTTTAGCTGCTTCCTGAGTGCATCAAGTAGACAAATTAGGAGAAGGCCTAGTGGGCAGGCAAAGCTCAGGGCTCTGTTACATAGAATCAAACTCCTGTTAGTGGTTAGGCATCAGCACTTCAGCAGAACGGTTTTATTGTCAGTCCGGGAAGGAAGGTTTTGTTTTTTTTTAACAATTATCTCCCCAATTGAAACTTCATGATGCTGGGAAGGGCTGTGGAGACCATGTGAAAATCAGACTTCCCCAGTACCTCAGAGCAGAAAATAGGCATGTTCCCACTGTGGGCTCTTTATACAAATAGAGTTCTGTAAATCATTTATGTTTGTGCTTGCTAGCTAGCTAAACCAATATTATTATAATAATCCAGGCTGACCCAAGATGAAATTTTTTTCAGTTTTCTTGTTGAAACAGAATTAAAAAAAATCATTTTTGATCAACCAAAATATTTCAGTAAATAAAATATTAATCCAAAAAACTTTCACCCAGCTCTATAGACAAGTCTTTGGAATTAACCATCTGGAGAGAAGGATCATTGGCCTCTTATATTCCTGAAGTCTAGCTGTGAAGACTTCTGAGCATGGACTATGTAGGCCACAGGTTACCATTTTGCTCAGGTGGCTAATGATGAAAGGCAATGTGGGTTAGTGGCAGACCTACTTCTAGCACTTTGTTCAAATATCTACAGAGAGGTGTTTGTTTTGCATTGCATCTAAAAATAAAATCAATTGTGTTAAAACCTAAACCTGGGATCAGGGTGAAACATGGTGATTGTAAGTCATGGACAAAATCTCTACTGAGTTCAACAGAAGGAAGGTTTTTTCATCGGATTCTAGCAAATGCTAAATTTTGTGATAGTTCTTAGAGCTTAGAGACATTGTCCAGAATTATCAGTAGATCTCACACACACCAGTGTTCTCCTACAGGTTTTTGTATATTGCCATTCCTGATATCTGACTTGTGTCCATTTATCCTCTTGCGTAGTGACTGTCCAGTTTGGCCAATGTACATAGCAGAGGGGCATTGCTGGCATATGATGGCATATATAACATTGGTGGACGTGCAGGTGAATGAGCCGGTGATGTTGTAGCTGATCTGGTTAGGTCCTGTGATGGTGTTGCTGGTGTAGATATGTGGGCAGAGTTGGCATCGAGGTTTGTTGCATGGGTTGGTTCCTGAGTTAGAGTTGTTAAGGTGCGGTGCGTGGTTGCTGGTGAGAATATGCTTAAGGTTGGCAGGTTGTCTGTGGGCGAGGACTGGCCTGCCTCCCAAGGTCTGTGAAAGTGAGGGATCATTGTCCAGGATGGGTTGTAGATCACTGATGATGCATTGGAGAGGTTTAAGCTGAGGACTGTAGGTGATGGCCAGTGGAGTTCTGTTGGTTTCTCTTCTGGGCCTGTCTTGTAGCAGGAGGCTTCTGGATACATGTCTGGCTCTGTTGATTTGTTTCTTTATTTCCTTGTGTGGGTATCGTAGTTTTGAGAATGGTTGGTGAAGATCTTGGTATGATATGGACAGTCACTACGCAAGAGGATAAATAGACACAGGTCAGATATCAGGAATGGCAATATACAAAAACCTGTAGGAGAACACTTCAACCTCCCTGGCCACACAATAGCAGATGTAAAGGTAGCCATCTTACAGCAAAAAAAAACTTCAGGACCAGACTCCAAAGAGAAACTGCTGAGCTCCAGTTCATTGGCAAATTTGACACCATCAGATCAGGATTAAACAAAGACTGTGAATGGCTATCCAACTACAGAAGCAGTTTCTCCTCCCTTGGTGTTCACACCTCAGCTGCTAGCAGAGCACCTCACCCTCCCTGATTGAACTAACCTTGTTATCTCCATACTGATTTATACCTGCCTCTGGAGATTTCCATTACTTGCATCTGAAGAAGTGAGGTTCTTACCCACGAAAGCTTATGCTCCCAATACTTCTGTTAGTCTCAAAGTTGCCACAGGACCCTCTGTTGCTTTTTACAGATTCAGACTAACACGGCTACCCCTCTGATAGAGTTAAAAGTTAGTCAAGTTTCATTAATTAATTCCATAAGTATTTGGAAACTCCCTTTCCTTTCCAGATTACAGGCTGAAATTTTAAACCTAAATGTAGAGTTCAGAGCAAAGTGCCAGAAGTCTCAATTTGAGAACAGAACATTTGTATCCATGTAGACTGCCCTCTGCCATGATCGGAGCAATCACACTGTTACAGACCATATCTCTGGTAGCCGAGTATTGATATAGCGGATCAGAATATTTCTTTATCTACCATGATATCCACTCCAGTGACATCTTAGAGCTTAACAATGATGCTTAAATGCTGTATTTCATTTTTGGAAATAACCAGAATCATGCCATGTTTTAGGAGTCAAAATCAAACAACTAAAATCTTGGACTGAGATTTTTCAATGCTATCTAGAGTTCTTAGGCATCAACCTTCTGTTACACTTATTTCTATTAATTCTGCAAATATATCCTGGTATATTCAGCATTTCAATGCCCTGTAGGAAAAAGAACAATTTGCACCCCCTCACAAGACATCAGTTTATGCCATAAATTATGAAGTGGAGTAAATTCTCCCTTCGTCCCTGTGGTGGTGATGGTGACGTGGTTAGTGACTGGCAATGCCTTTTCTGTTTCCTGACATTCACAAAAGCAGGTTGATGTGCAACCCTAACTGGGGAGTGACCCTCCCCATGCCATAATGATTGTAGGATGATAATAGAGGAACAAGAAAGGCACTGGTGGGGTGGAGAGATGCTGTCCCTGAACTTGGAGTCTAGAAACAATCTGGCATGTGTGATCCGGGGTAATTAGACTCTATCATCACTCACCACCCCATTTGGGGCACACTGAGCCAGATCCTCAGCTGGTGCAAATCAAGGCAGTTCCATTTTTGTCAGTGGGACTGTGAGGCTAAAAGTGTTAATATTCACCTGAAGAAAAGCTCTGTGTAGCTCGAAAGGTTCTCTCATTCACCAACATGAGTTGGTCCAATAAAAGATATTACCTCACCCGCCTTGTCCCTCTAATATTCACAAAGCACATCCCTGCCCCTGTTTGGAAGGTGGTATAGAAATGCAGTCCGGAAGACAGTGCTCACCTGAAACCACAGGACAGCCCAAGCTTGACGTGATGAGCTCTTGTTTCTCAGGGCTTGGCTACCAGGACTTAGGATCCTCAGCAGAGGTTCTTGTCTCTCCTCTTTCTGCAGAAACTGGATTTTCTCAGTGAAGAGACCTGCAGTGACCTGAAGGGATGAACCGGTGGATTTGATCTTCGTTTGGAATAGGGGCTTCTCCTTTGATTTACAAAGCGTAAATGCTCCCTCATATTTGTATTATGCCTTCATGCTTTTTAATATGGTCCCACTTTAACCTTTCTCCCACTTGGTTCATTTTGTGTCTCCAAAGCTTTGTAGCTAACAATGCCCCACGTGACTTGCAATTATACAAGTCCCATTGTACATCATTTTTTAGTCTAACGATCCTTTGTGGAAAATATTTTAGATCATGAACAAACACCAGCTTACATTTTTGGAAGATGCCTGTCCAAGGTGGTGGGCTGTTATAATGTACAGTAGAACCTCAGATTTACGAACTGACCAGTCAACCACCTACTTCATTTGGAACCGGATCTCTGCAATCAAGCAGCAATAAAGACCAAAATAATAATAATAATAATTAAATCCAATACAGTACAGTACTGTGTGAAACGTAAACTACTAAAAAAAATAAAGGGAACATTTAAAAAAAAAAGATTTGACAAGGTAAGGAAACTGTTTCTGTGCTTGTTTCATTTAAATCAAGATGGTTAAAAGCAGTAAGTTTTCAAGTTAGTTACTAAGGTTTCAAAGCTGCATTAAGTTAATGTTCAGTTGAAAACTTTTGAAAGTACCAACATAACGTTTTGTTCAGTTATGAATGTTTCAGAGTTACGAACAACCTCCATTTCCCAGGTGCTCATAACCAGGGCCGGCTTTAGGACCTGCGGGGTCCGATTCCATTGTCCGGGTCTTCGGCGGCACGGGATCTGCTCCGCGTCTTCCGTGGCACTGAAGGATCCCCCGCTGCTGAAATGCCACCAAAGACCCCGAAGCGGACCCCACCCCCCATCGCCAAAATGCCGCTGGAGCGGACCGCCAATGGGTGAGCCTAAGCCGCAGGGCCCTCTTAGGCGTGGGCACGGGGCCCTCTTACCCGTGGGGCCCAATTCCGGGGAATCGGTCTAAAGATGGTCCTGCTTGTAACTCTGAGGTTCTTGTGTACTTGTACTGCCCCTTTATTAGTATTCAAATTATGCTTCCATCTAGTGGGCATTTTTGAAAATAGTTTCCATATCTCAGCCTTACAGCTTGCTACCACCCACTTTCCCATTTCTGTATTGGCCACTGAAATCTATTGCTCACAAGTCAGTATTTCTGACCTTCCCCCCCGCACACACACTTCCTCTACTCTGCTGCCATTTAGTGTTCATTTCCCAGCATGACAGCCTGTTTCTCTGCTATCCTGTAGTGTATTCTTCTTGGCTCTTATGTCACCTGGTGCCCACTATTTAGCATAAAAGCCCATTTCTCACTACTTAACATCTACTACTATCCACAGTTCATTACACAGCATGAAGGTCCTTTTCTCTTCAGTGCTCTTTACTCACCACTTATACAGCATTATATAGCATCACCTCCCTTTCCACTTCCCTCTGTTGGTCATTTGGCAACATAACATCTCCTTTCTTGCCCTTCCACTTTGGCTGCTGTCCATTGGGCAGCACCACTACACCTTTCCCATTCCTCTGCCCTCTAGTGGCCCTAGACAGCATAATCTCATCTCTCCTCATTTCTTACCTAGTGCTAGGTGTGCGCTGTTCCAAATTATAGCCACTAGGAACCAAATAACACAACATCATGATTGCAACATTAATAGCTACGAGAGCACGTACAACAGCAGCGGCTTTCAAAGTATTAGCAGGGGTTTCCCCTCCATCCACTGCATTTGTGTTGATGTGGGGTCTGCTTCCAATGGAAATGCATAGATTGAACCTACCATGACAGAGTCCCCATTGCTCTCCTGGCTGAGATTCTCAAAGGCGTCTATGGAAGTTAAGAGTCCAACTCCAATTTCAATGAGATTTGGGTGCCTAACTCCATTAGGTCCCTTTGAAAATCCTTTCCATTGTGTTGGAGTCCTACGGTTCTCTCACCATTGCCCAGTCCCCTACCTCTGGCCAAGCCTTGACATGCTCCCAGTGACTGAGCCAGCACTGCCATGTTAGGCATCACAGGAATTCTGCCCGTTAGTAGGCAGTAGATTTGTAAGGCACCTGGGGCTGACTAGATACAGTGTCCTGAGAACTAGCCCTCTCGGGACGGGCGCTTGTTGCAGTGAGTTCTGGGGGCACTGATTGTAACAGGTCCCCTCCTTTTGAACTTCTCTGTGCAGTTGTGGCAGCAGAGCAGCTGCTGCCCTGAAGGGCTGCAGGCAGAGTCCCTCATCAGTGATGGTTTGACAGACCCAACCACAAAAATGGCCTCAGTTCTATGTGTGCTGGCAAAACCACAGCTGGGTCTGGATAATCCCAGTGGACCTAGCATGTGCATCTACTTCTCTATGGTTGCCCAACCCCCCCGCCTCCAAGGGCCCTGTGAGCCTGGTACTGGTGCTTTGCTGGAGCTGGTCACAGCCGATCTTAGCCCAGATAAGAGCTATGAAGCTGTTCCTGCTGAAGTGTCCAGAGGTCACTGCTGGGGCCTGTGTGATGTTATTGACATAATCTGGGACCATATAGAACATGGTTGCAACCAAAGTCCTGTAGTGGCACCAAATCTTGTATAAAGGGGCTCAAATGAGTGTCTAAGACAAGGTTATGGTTTACTGGTTATGATTATGATGTATATATGTGTGTATCAATTTTGTAGTTGAAGTTATGAATATTGGCTCTATACTGTCTGTATTTCAAACTTATGCTATGCTTCTGGGAGACATCCCAGACAAGTTGGTGTTAGCTCTGCCTAGCCTGCTTTATGGCCCATTAGGGACCATCAGCTATAAAATTGACCCATTGAGAGAAGGCAAATACACCTTGCAACTCAGCAAAGTATGCAGGGACTGGCCCATGTGACTCCAGACTCCATTTTGCTGTAATTTTCCACAGTAAGGACAAAGAGGTGTTCTTACACCTGGAAAAGACTGTAAAAGGCTGATGCCTTGTCTCCATCTTCTCTTCAATCCTGCTTCTTACCTCTGGAGGGACTTTGCTACAAACAGAAGCTCTACACAACGGACTGATGACCCATCCCAGCTGGGGATGTATTCCAGAGACTTGATGTGAACCTGCAGTTTATTCTATCACTTCTACAAGCTTGAACCAAGAACTTTGCCATTACTGTATGTAATTGATTCAATTTAATCAATTCTAACTCTCATCTATATCTTTTCCTTTTATGAATAAACCTTTAGATTTTAGATTCTAAAGAATTGGCAACAGCATGATTTGTGGGTAAGATCTAATTTGCATATTGACCTGGGTCTGGGGCTTGGTTCTTTGGGATCGAGAGAACCTTTTTTCTTAATTTACGAGGGACTAAGTAAGAAAATGCTTCTTGAGGACATATTAGAGTTTGATTTACGGATATTTACTTTGTGTATTTTGACATGTGATGTTGACAATTTGTATTTTAAGGATTATAAAACTTTAACTTCACGAATCTCAGTGTCTGTCACTAAACAATTGTTTGATATCCATAGTCTGACCCCCCCCGTATAATTTTAGGGAACAGTGAACATTTAAATCAATAAAAAATGCTTAATAACAAACACTGATATTCTCCACTGAAATTATTTTTAAAAATATCAAAATTTAATTCTGCCAAGCCTACTCAGATACCATGGTGATGGGTGTGGTATAAACAGATGACTAAACTAGAATGGAATAGGACAAACAAATCTTGTATAGGTTGCATCAGGACACACCCCTGCCACCTCATACCTTATAAGTGTGGAAATCGGAAGGTCAAGGAAAAGCCCCCCCGATGTCCTTTGCTACATACACATTGCCTGCAATGCTGTGGGTAAAACACATCACCACACTGGGAGGCTTTTGCTTCCATCTCCAACTCACACTGAAGTGCAATACATATTCCACCTTCAACACACTCATCCTCCAACCCAACACCCCAATGGTGACCTCGGCAGCATTACAGCAGAACGACTTCCAATTGCATGGATCATGTGAATGATGTGCTGATCTGTTGATACAAGGGTGCCTGAGGTCACCATTGTGGTTCAGCAAACTGGTGCTGTGGGGCAGGAGGAGTCAGGAGGGCTGGGGGCAGAGGGGGAATGGAAAGGAAGGGGTCAGGGAGCTGATGCTACAGGGTTTGTGGATTCATGAGGGGCTGGGGAAGGGCTAAAGGTAGTGAGGGGAATGGATTTATGTGGGCAGGATGTCCCGGTAGTAGGAGAGAGAAATTAAATCTAATCCTACAGTCAAAGTGTCAAATGCCTGGTTAACAGAAAAGAATCTATTGGGTTGAAAATGGCATAGATTTAAGCCAATGTTCCTTGGGAGAAATATTTCCATTGGGGGTGTGAGTGGGAGAGAGAGATTCTTTCATCCCAATCTTTCTTTTGCAAACTATGGATTAAATTTACTTTACATTCAGTTTCCTGTGTGTTTCTTAAACTGTGCGGCTTCAGCACCCAATCTGGGAGGCCTCACTCATTTTAGCCATTGTTTCTTATGCAATTGTTCCACTGAAGGCAATGGGACAATTGACATGAGCGAGGATTGCTGAGTAGTCTCAATCTGCATGGCTATGCTCTCCAGGGGCGCTACATTACATTTCAGCCATGCAGAGCAATGACCTCATACAACTGGTAGCAGAAAGGCAATTCCTCTGGGTGTGGGAGGTTGGTTGCATCAGGACAGTTGTTTGTACTGTCTGCACAGAAAACACAGCGCTGACTCCCCAGGCTCAACCTCTTCAGAGGTGGAATCAAGGGAGACGCAGCCTTCCATGGAGAAGGATACAAATATGAGGACTCTGCACCTCGTAAATGGAGGGGGAAGAGCATGTTCTAAGACAGATCGCAGCAGCTGCTCGTCCATTCAGGTAAATGCAGGTGTCTTCACTGAGCAGATCCAGTTTCTACTGAATGATGAGACCCAAAAACCTCAGTGGTGGAAACCGAGTCCTGGCCACCAAAAGTTTGCAATTTTAAGGAAGGGTAGAAGGGAGTACAACAAAATAGAGACAATGGATTTCAGGAAGGCGGATTTTGGTAAGCTCAGAAAGCTGATAGGTAA
The DNA here is from genome assembly GCF_011386835.1 of Chrysemys picta bellii. Lineage (NCBI taxonomy): Eukaryota > Metazoa > Chordata > Testudines > Emydidae > Chrysemys > Chrysemys picta. The sequence goes on along the minus strand of NC_088802.1, from coordinate 24,575,189 downwards.
GGTCCCATGGGAATCAAGACTGAGGGGAAAAACAACTGAGGAGAGTTGGCAATTTTTCAAAGGGACACTATTAAGGGCCCAAAAGCAAGCTATTCCACTGGGTAGGAAAGATAGAAAATGTGGCAAAAGACCACTTTGGCTTAACCACGAGATCTTGCATGAGCTAAAAAATAAAAAGGAATCATATAAAAAATGGAAACTAGGACACATTACAAAGGATGAATATAGGCAAACAACACAGGAATGCAGGGGTAAGATTAGCTTTCTGATAGCTTTCTTTGATAGGATAACGAGTCTTGTGGACAAGGGAGAAGCGGTGGATGTGGTATACCTAGACTTTAGTAAGGCATTTGATACGGTCTCGCATGATATTATTATCGATAAACTAGGCAAATACAATTTAGATGGGGCTACCATAAAGTGGCGCATAACTGGCTGGATAACCGTACTCAGAGAGTTGTTATTAATGTTTCCCAATCCTGCTGGAAAGGTATAACAAGTGGGGTTCCGCAGGGGTCTGTTTTGGGACCAGCTCTGTTCAATATCTTCATCAACGACTTAGATATTGGCATTGAAAGTACACTTATTAAGTTTGTAGATGATACCAAACTGGGAGGGATTGCAACTGCTTTGGAGGACAGGGTCATAATTCAAAATGATCTGGACAAATTGGAGAAATGGTCTGAGGTAAACAGGATGAAGTTTAACAAAGACAAATGCAAAGTGCTCCACTTAGGAAGGAAAAATCAGTTTCACACATACAGAATGGGAAGAGACTGTCTAAGAAGGAGTACGGCAGAAAGGGATCTAGGGGTTATAGTAGACCACAAGCTAAATATGAGTCAACAGTGTGATGCTGTTGCAAAAAAAGCAAACATGATTCTGGGATGTATTAACAGGTGTGTTGTGAGCAAGACACGAGAAGTCATTCTTCCGCTCTACTCTGCGCTGGTTAGGCCTCAACTGGAGTATTGTGTCCAGTTCTGGACACCGCATTTCAAAAAAGATGTGGAGAAATTGGAGAGGGTCCAGAGAAGAGCAACAAGAATGATTAAAGGTCTTGAGAACATGACTTATGAAAGAAGGCTGAAAGAATTGGGTTTGTTTAGTTTGGAAAAGAGAAGACTGAGAGGGGACATGATTGCAGTTTTCAGGTATCTAAAAGGGTGTCATAAGGAGGAGGGAGAAAACTTGTTCACCTTAGCCTCTAAGGATACAACGAGAAGCAATGGGCTTAAACTGCAGCAAGAGAGGTTTAGGTTGGACATTAGGAAAATGTTCCTAACTGTCAGGGTGGTTAAACACTGGAATAAATTGCCTAGGGAGGTTGTGGAATCTCCATCCCTAGAGATATTTAAGAGTAGGTTAGATAAATGTCTATCAGGGATGGTCTAAACAGTATTTGGTCCTGCCATGAGGGCAGGGGACTAGACTCAATGACCTCTCAAGGTCCCTACCAGTCCTAGAATCTATGAATTTATGAATCTAAGGTTTTCAAAGCTACCTTTGTGATTTCAGCCATCAGCCCCCATTAAAATTAAGTTGAAAACTCCCTTTGAAAATCTCAGCACTCAGTGTTGTCCATCTCAGTGGAAGGATCAGGGAGGGAGGTGGCCATAACCATGTTCCCTTCATGCAGTTATTAACTGGGCACCAGGCAGAATGGTGACCACATTTTAACCAATTTTTATATCCATAAAAAGTCATTATTTATCGAAATAAATGTTTGGACAATAAAAATACTAACTCCTGGTGCAGCATATGTGGGGACGTAAGCCTGGGAAATCTGCCATCTCTGAAATTGTGCTTTTTGCCAGCATAGCCCTCTGCAAACCAACCACCTTCACTGCGCTCACACAGGCCGGATGCAAACAACTAGGCCCCAGCAGTGACCTCTGGACACTTCACCAGGAACAGCTTCATAGCTCTTACCTGGACTAAGCCCGGCTGTGACCAGCTCAAGCAAAGCAACTGCTCCAGGCTCACTGGGCCCTTGGAGATGGGGAGGTTGGGCAACCACAGAGAAGTATTTCAGAGTAGCAGCCGTGTTAGTCTGTATCCGCAGAAAGAAGAACAGGAGGACTTGTGGCACCTTAGAGACTAACAAATTTATTAGAGCATAAGCTTTCGTGGACTACAGCCCACTTCTTCGGATGCATATAGAATGGAACATATATTGAGGAGATATATATACACACATACAGAGAGCATAAACAGGTGGGAGTTGTCTTACCACCTCTGAGAGGCCAATTAATTAAGAGAAAAAAAACTTTTGAAGTAATAATCAAGCTAGCCCAGTACAGACAGTTAGATAACTAGTGTGAGAATACTTACAAGGGGAGATAGATTCAATGTTTGTAATGGCTCAGCCATTCCCAGTCCTTATTCAAACCGGAGTTGATTGTGTCTAGTTTGCATATCAATTCTAGCTCAGCAGTTTCTCGTTGGAGTCTGTTTTTGAAGTTTTTCTGTTGTAATATAGCCACCCGCAGGTCTGTCACTGAATGACCAGACAGGTTAAAGTCTTCTCCCACTGGTTTTTGAGTATTTTGATTCCTGATGTCAGATTTGTGTCCATTAATTCTTTTGCGTAGAGACTGTCCGGTTTGGCCAATGTACATGGCAGAGGGGCATTGCTGGCACATGATGGCATATATCACATTGGTAGATGTGCAGGTGAACGAGCCCCTGATGGTATGGCTGATGTGATTAGGTCCTATGATGATGTCACTGGAATAGATATGTGGACAGAGTTGACATCGGGGTTTGTTACAAGGATAGGTTCCTGGGTTAGTGGTTTTTTTCAGTGATGTGTGGTTGCTGGTGAGTATTTGCTTTAGGTTGGGGGGTTGTCTGTAAGCGAGGACAGGTCTGTCTCCCAAGATCTGTGAGAGTAAAGGATCATCTTTCAGGATAGGTTGTAGATCTCTGATGATGCGCTGGAGAAGTTTTAGTTGGGGGCTGAAGGTGACAGCTAGTGGTGTTCTGTTATTTTCTTTGTTGGGCCTGTCTTGTAGGAGGTGACTTCTGGGTACTCGTCTGGCTCTGTCAATCTGTTTTTTCACTTCAGCAGGTGGGTATGTAGTTTTAAGAATGCTTGATAGAGATCTTGTAGGTGCTTGTCTCTATCCGAGGGATTGGAGCAAATGCAGTTATATCTTAGAGCTTGGCTGTAGACAATGGATCGTGTGGTGTGTCCTGGATGGAAGCTGGAGGCATGTAGGTAAGTGTAGCGGTCAGTAGGTTTCCGGTATAGGGTGGTATTGATGTGACCATCGATTATTAGCACAGTAGTGTCCAGGAAATGGACCGCTTGTGTGGATTGATCTAGGCTGAGGTTGATGGTGGGATGGAAATTATTGAAATCATGGTGAAATTCCTCAAGGGCTTCTTTTCCATGGGTCCAGATGATGAAGATGTCATCAATGTAGCGCAAGTAGAGTAGGGGCGTTAGGGGACGAGAGCTAAGGAAGCGTTGTTCTAAGTTAGCCATAAAAATGTTGGCATATTGTGGGGCCATGCGGGTACCCATAGCAGTGCCGCTGACTTGAAGGTATATATTGTCCCCAAATGTGAAATAGTTGTGGGTGAGGACAAAATCACAAAGTTCAGCCACCAGGTTAGCTGTGACATTATCAGGGATACTGTTCCTGATAGCTTGTAGTCCATCTTTGTGTGGAATATTGGTGTAGAGGGCTTCTACGTCCATAGTGGCCAGGATGGTGTTTTCTGGAAGATCACCGATGGATTGTAGTTTCCTCAGGAAGTCAGTGGTGTCTCGAAGATAGCTGGGAGTGCTGGTAGCGTAGGGTCTGAGGAGAGAGTCTACATAACCAGACAAGCCTGATGTTAGGGTGCCAATGCCTGAGATGATGGGGCGTCCAGGATATCCAGGTTTATGGATCTTGGGTAGCAAATAGAATACCCCTGGTCGGGGTTCTAGGCATGTGTCTGTACAGATTTGTTCCTGTGCTTTGTCAGGGAGTTTTTTTAGCAGATGGTGTAGTTTCTTTAGGTAATCCTCAGTGGGATCAGAGGATAATGGCCTGTAGAATGTGGTGTTAGAGAGCTGTCTAGCAGCTTCCTGGTCATATTCCAATTTATTCATGATGACGACAGCACCTCCTTTGTCAGCCTTTTTGATTATGATGTCAGGGTTGTTTCTGAGGCTGTAGATGGCGTTGTATTCTGCATGGCTGAGGTTATGTGGCAAGTGATGTTGCTTTTCCACAATTTCAGCCTTTGCACGTCGACGGAAGCACTCTATGTAGAAATCCAGTCTGTTGTTTCGACCGTCCGGAGGAGTCCACGCAGAATCCTTTTTTTTGTAGTGCTGGTAGGGAGGATTCTGTGGGTTAGTATGCTGTTCAGAGGTATGTTGGAAATATTCTTTGAGTCGGAGACGTCGAAAGTAGGATTCTAGGTCACCGCAGAACTGTATCATATTCATGGGTCTGGAGGGACAAAAGGAGAGGCCCCAAGATAGGACAGACTCTTCTGCTGGGCTAAGAGTATAGCTGGGAAGATTAACAATATTGCTGGGTGGGTTAAGGGAACTGCTGTTGTGGCTGCTTGTGGCATGTAGCAGTTTAGATAGTTTAGTGTCCTTTTTCCTTTGTAGAGAGGCAAAGTTTGTCTTGTAAATGGCTTGTCTAGTTTTTGTAAAGTCTATCCATGAGGAAGTTTGTGTGGAAGGTTGGTTTCTTATGAGAGTATCCAGTTCTGAGAGCTCATTCTTAATCTTTCCCTGTTTGCTGTATAGGATGCTGATCAGGTGATCTACAGAGAAGTAGATGCACATGCTAGGTCCGCTGGGATTGTCCATACCCAGCTGGGGTTTTGCCAGGCACACTTAGAACTGAGGCCAATTCTGCAGTTGGGTCTGTCAAACAGTCCCTGATGAGGGACTCTGCCTGCAGCCCTTCAGGGCAGCAGCTGCTCTTCTGCCACCAACTGCACAGAGAAGTTCAAAGGGAGGGGACCTGTTACAAAGAGTGTCCCCAAAACTCACTGCAACAAGTGCCCGTCCCGAGAGGGCTAGTTCTCAGGACACTGTCTCTAGTCAGCCCCAGGTGCCTTACAAAGCTACTGCCTACTAACGGGCAGAGCTCCTGTGGTGCCTAACATGGCAGTTCTGGCTCAGTCACTAGGAGCATGTCAGGGCTTGGCCAGATGTAGGGGAGCTTGTTAGGATATAGAGCTGGGCAACGGTGAGAACGGTAGGGCTCCAACACAATGGAAAGGATTTTCCAAGGGACCTAATGGAGTTAGGCACCCAAATCACTTTGAAATTGGAGTTGGACACTTAGATTCTCAGAGGCGTCTATGGAAGTTCAGCCTAGAGATCAATGGGGATTCTGTCACGGTAGGTTCAATCTATGCATTTCCATTGGAAACAGACCCCACATCAACACAAGTGCACTGGCTGGAGGGGAAACCCCTGCTAATACATTGAAAGACGCTGCCGTTGTACGTGCTCTCGTAGCCACTAATGTTGCAATCATGATGTTGTGTGATTTGGTTGCTAGTGGCTAGAATTTGGAACAGCGCACACCCAGCAGTAGGTCAGAAATGAGGAGAGATGCAATTATGCTGTCTAGGGCTACTAGAGGGCAGAAGAGTGGGACAGGTGTAGTGGTGTTGCCCAATGAAGAGAAGCCAAAGTGGTAGGGCAAGAAAGGAGATGTTATGTTGCCAAATGACCAACAGAGGGAAGTGGAAAGGGAGGTGAAGCTGTATCATAGTGTATGAGTGGTGAGTAAAGAGCACTGAAGAGAAAAGGACCTCAATGCTATGTAATGAACTGTGGATAGTAGCAGATGTTAAGTAGTGAGAAATGGTCTATTATACTAAATAATGGGCACCAGGTGACATAAGAGCCAAGAATGGGAAAGCCAAAAGAAGAATGCACTACAGGATAGCAGAGAAACAGGCTGTCATGCTGGGAAATGGACACTAAATGGTAGCAGAGTCGAGGAAGTGGGGGAGGGGGAGGTCAGAAATACTGACCAATAGATTTCAGCGGCCAATACAATAATAGGAAAGTGGGAGGTAGCAAGCTGTAAGGCTGAGATATGGGCAGCTATTTTCAAAAATGCCCACTAGATGGCAGCATATCTTGAATACTAATAAAGGGGCAGTGCAAGTACAACAGAACCTCACAGTTACGAGGACCTTGGGAACGGAGCTTGTTCATAACTCTGAAATGTTTGTAACTGAATAAAATGTTATGGTGGTTCTTTCAAAATTTACAGCTGAACATTGACTTAATACAGCTTTGAAACTTTACTATGAAAAAGAAAAATGCTGCTTTTAATCATCTTAATTTAAATGAAACAAGCACAGAAACAGTTTCCTTACCTTGTCAAATCTTTTTTTTTAAACGTTCCCTTTATTTTTTTAGTAGTTTACATTTAACACAGTACTGTACTGGTTTTTAATTTTTTTTGTCTTTATTACTGCTTGATTGCGTAGTTCTGGTTACAAATGAGGTGTGTGGTTGACCAGTCAGTTCGTAACTATGAGGTTCTACTGTACATCATAACAGCCCATCACCTTGGACAGGCATCTTCCAAAAATGTAAGCTGGTGTTTGTTCATGATCTAAAATATTTTCCACAAAGGATCGTTAAACTAAAAAATGATGTACAATGGGACTTGTATAATTGCAAGTCACTTGTATAATTGTAATTTGGAGACACAACATGAACCAAGTAGGAGAAAGGTTAAAGTGGGACCATATTAAAAAGCATGAAGGCAGAATACAAATATGAGGGAGCATTTATACTGGGTAAATCAAAGGGGAAGCCCCTTTTCCAAACGAAGGTCAAATTCACCGGTTCATCCCTTCAAGTCACTGCAGGTCTCTTCACTGAGAAAATCCAGTTTCTGCAGAAAGAGGAGAGACAAGAACCTCTGATGAGGATCCTGAGTCCTGGTAGCCGAGTCCTGAGAAACAAGAGCTCATCACGTCAAGCTTGGGCTGCTGTCCTGTGGTTTCAGGTGAGCACTGTCTTCCGGACTGCATTTCTATACCACCTTCCAAACAGGGGCATGAATGTGCTTTGTGAATATTAGAGGGACAAGGCAGGTGAGGTAATATCTTTTATTGGACCAACTCATGTTGGTGAATGAGAGAACCTTTCGAGCTTTTCTTCAGGTGAATATTAACAGTTTTAGCCTCACCTTCCCACAGCAGTGCCAGTCAGCATTCATAGCACCTTGTCAAAGAGATGGAGCATGAGATCTATGTCTTGTTACAGGTCCTCAGTTGGGGGTCTGCCCCACTGACAAAAATTGAGCTACCTTGATTTACACCAGCAGAGGATCTAGCTCAGTGTGCCCCAATAGGGTGGTGAGTGGTGACAGAGTCTTATTACCCCGGATCACGCATGCCTGATTCTTTCTAGACTCTGAGTTCAGGGATAGCATCTTTTCCCCCTTCCCCTCTTCCGCCCCAGTGCCTTTCTTGTTCCTGTATTATCATCTCACAACCATCACGGAGTGCGGAGGGTCACGCCCCAGTTAGGGTCGCACATCAGCCTGGTTCTGCTCCTTCCTAAGATCCACCCTCCAAAGAGCAGTATTTTATTACTGCTACATAGCCAACACCGGGAACCAGGAAAGGTATTGCCAGTCCCTCACCACGTCACCATCACCACCAGAGGAACCAAGGGAGAATTTACTCCACTTCATAATTTATGGCATAAACTGATCTTTTGTGAGGGGGTGAAAATTGTTCTTTTTCCTACAGGGCACTGAAATGCTGAATATACCAGGATATATTGTTAGAATTAACGGAAATAAATCTAACAGAAGGTCGGTTCCTAAGAACTCTAGACCGTATTGAAAAATCTCAGTCCAAGATTTTAGTTGTTTGATTTTGACTCCTTTGACATAGCATGATTCTGGTCATTGCCAGAAATGAAATACGGCATTTAAGCATCATTGTTAAGCTCTAAGATGTCACTAAAGGGATATAATAATAGATAAAGAAATAGTCTGATCCATTATATCAGTACTCGGCTACCAGAGATATGGGCTGTCACAGTAGTGATTGCTCTGATCATGACAGAGGCTGGCCGACATGGATACAAATGTTCTGTTCTCAAATTGAGACTTCTGGCACTTTGCTCTGAACTCTACATTTAGGTTTAAAATTTCAGCCTGCAATCTGGACAGGAAGGGGAGTTTCTGAATACTTATGGAATTAATTAATGAAACTTGACAAACTTTTAACTCTATGTTCTTCCAATTCAATTGCACAGTGTGTTTTATTGTTCCTGGACTCAAACCATGGCAGACAGAGACTGGGAAAACCAAACAGCCATCACAGAATTCATCATTCTGGGATTCGGGGATCTCCCTGACTTGCAAATTCTTCTCTTCCTGATGTTCCAAGTGATCTACATGGCAACCGTGGCCGGGAACACCCTCATGGTGGTGCTCATTGTGGCTGACCAGCACCTTCATACCCCCATGTACTTCTTCCTGGGCAACTTGTCCTGTCTGGAGACCTGCTACACCTCAACCATCCTGCCCAGGTTGCTGGCCAGTCTCCTGACTGGGGACAGAACCATCTCAGTCAGTGGCTGCATCATACAATTGTATTTCTTTGGTTCTCTGGCATCTACAGAATGCTATCTCCTAGCAGCAATGTCTTATGATCGGTATTTAGCGATATGTAAACCGCTGCACTATTCAACTCTTATGAATATCAGGTTTTGCCTCCAGTTGGCTGCTGGGTCATGGTTAATTGGTTGTTTGGCTACTGCCATCTTTGTCTTATTCCTATCACAGTTAATATTCTGTGGGCCGAATGAAATTGACCATTTCTATTGTGATGTCATCCCATTGGTGGAACTCTCCTGCAGTGACACCCACCAGGTCATATTGCTGGATTTCATATTAGTCTCTGTATTCACCCTGTCTCCATTCCTACTAACCCTGACATCCTACGTGTGTATCATCGCAACCATCCTGAGAATCCCTTCCACCACCGGGAGGCAAAAAGCCTTTTCCACCTGCTCCTCTCACCTCATTCTGTTGACAATTTTCTATGGATCCATAATGATTGTGTACCTGCTACCAAAATATGATACGCTGAGAGACCTGAACAAAGTGGTCTCTCTTTGCTACACGGTCCTGACTCCCCTGGTAAACCCCCTCATCTACAGCCTGAGAAACAGAGAGGTCAAGGAAGCCTTGTGCAAAGCAGTCAATAAATATGTGGTTTTCAACAAAGTGTGCAGAGACTCCTCGAGAATAACTTAGCCTGAGGTTTTCAAAGCTGCCTGAGTGATTTCAGCCATCAGCCCCCATTAAAATTAAGTTGAAAACTCCCATTGGAAATCTCAGCAGTAATGTGAAAAAGAAATGGAGATGATCTGCGTGGAGTTACTGAGACAGTCTTTATGGTCCCCCGCTGTGTCCATGGAACACATCTTCCAGGAAAGTGAGGATGTAGACAGCTCTGCCACTCTCTCATGTTCAGCACTGATACACACAGTATAATGGTATTTTTCCCCAGGGTGTTGGCTAAAAGTTCACCCTCTGGGAGGAGTGTGTACAGCGTCTGAAACTGCACAGAGCTGACATTGTGTAAGGCACAAAATCCACTAATGATGAAAGTAAATCCCTGGATATATTCCCTGTTCATTGTTTCTCTATGTAAGATAATAAAGTCTTGTAATCAAATTCAGACAATCTAATACAAACAAAACACAATGGGTGACATCATCATATTTGTTGCTACAGATCGTTTCTTATGCCCCTAAGGATACAACACAGAATCCAGCCAGAGCTCAGTTCACTGTTCTCCATCTAAGTAGAAGGACCAGGGAGGGAGATGGCCATAACCATGGTACCATCATGGAATTTTTAACTGGGCACCAGGTGGAGTGGAGACCAATTTTGTTTGGACAATAAAAATAGTAACTCCTGGTGCAGCATATGTGGGGATGTAAGCCTGGGAAATCTGCCACCCCTGAAATTGTGCTTCTTCCCATCATAGCCCTCTGCAAACTGCTGTCAGTCGGCGTGCTTGCCTCCTCTCTCTGTGTGTTGTCCCAGCCCTGTGCAGACATTTGGTTCAGCAGACTTTGATAGTACTACCCAGGAAGAAAGACCACAGGCATGGTTTGGTGACAAAGGCACTCAGCCAAGTTTATTGCCCTCAAGGCACAGTTCTAGCATCCTGGTTCTGTGGTTACAGATACACTAACACACGAGTGCCCAGTGCCAAGGAACAGCTCAGTCAGCAGCGGGAATTTCTGCTGTCCCATGGTCCGCACAAAGGGTTAAATTGAGGTACCCCGACATTTATAGACTGAGACAAAGAACTTACGTCCCACCTCACGTGTTATTCTATCTGCTTGTTACCTCCCCTTGTACCTTGCTCCAGGTGTTTCGGGCAAAACATCCCTCCCTATTCGTCACTTCTGTCAAACCTTCTTATCTGGTGTTAGGTCAGGATGTGCCTGGGCTAATCTCCTGCAGTCTGTTGCTTCTTAGGAGTGCTTGTGTGTTAGCAACGCTAGTAATACCGTTGCCTACGACATATATCAGACAGTGAACTTGTAAGCATCTGCTGTAATACATGGCCTACTTTGGTTCATGGTGTGGCTGGACTTTGCTGACTATGGTTCAGGCCTCAGGTCTTACACCAGGCCCAGTGTCCCAAGCTCTCTCTCTCACCTACACAAACCAGCCACCTCCATTGCACTCACACAGGCCGGATGCAATCTGCTAGACCCAGCAGTGACCCCTGGACATGTCACCAGGAACAGCTTCATAGCTCTTATCTTGGCTACGCCCGGCTATGACCAGCTCCAGCAAAGCAATAGCTCCAGGCTCACTGGGCCCTTGGAGGTGGGGAGGTTGGGCAACAAAGAGGTAGACTCACAAGCCAGGGGCACAGGGACTGTCCAGACCCAAGGATAGGTTAACGGAGGATAGGTCCATCAATGGCTATTAACCAGGATGGGCAGGGATAGTGTCCCTAGCCTGTGGCACTGGCCACTGTCACAAGACAGCATACTGGGCTAGATGGACCATTGGTCTGACCCAGAATGACTGTTCTTATGACCTAGCTGGGGGTTTTGCCAGGGTAACTGAGGCTTTCCTAGAGTCAGGTCTGTCAAACAGTCATCAGGAGGTTTTTTTATGGATATAAAAAACTGGTTCAAATTTTGTCTCCACTCCGCCTGGTGCCCAGTTAAAAACTCCATAATGTGACCATGGTTATAGCCACTTCCGTCCCTGGTCCTTCCACTTAAATAGACAACACTGACCCGATGAACATCAGCCAAAGTGGAAGGGCAAGAAAGGAGACTTTATGTTGCCAAATGACCAACAGAGGGAAGTGGAAAGGGAGGTGAAGCTGTATAATGCTGTATAAGTGTTGAGCTGAGAGCACTGAAGAGAAGAGGAAGTCTATGCTGCGTATTGAACTGTGGATAGTAGCAGATGTTATGGAGTGAGTTATGGGCTGTTAGTTATATTAAATAATGGCTACCAGGTGATATGAGAGTCAAGAATGGGTAAGAGGCAGCTATAGCAAGAAGAATCCATAGAGGAGAGGAGAGCAACAGGCTGTCATGTGGGGAAATCGACACTAGATGGCACCAGAGTAGAGGAAATGAGGGGAGTGGGGGTCTAGTGACCAAGAGTTCAGTAGCCAATACAATAATGGGAAAAAGAACAGGAATACTTGTGGCACCTTAGAGACTAACAAATTTATTAGAGCATAAGCTTTCGTGGACTACAGCCCACTTCTTCGGATGCAGTGGGCTGTAGTCCACGAAAGCTTATGCTCTAATAAGTTTGTTAGTCTCTAAGGTGCCACAAGTACTCCTGTTCTTTTTGCGGATACAGACTAACACGGCTGTTACTCTGAAATAATGGGAAAGTTATACTGTAAAATGGCCATTAGGTGGCAGCATGTTGTAAGAGTGAGATATGGGCAGCTACTTTAAAAAATGCCCATTAGATGGCAGCATATCTTGAATACCAATAAAGGGGCAGCACAAGTATATTATAACTGGCCATCACCTTGGACAGGCATCTCCCAAAAATGTAAGCTGGTGTTTGTCCATGACCTAAAATATTTTCCACAAAGGATCATTAGACTAAAACATGATGTACAATGGGACTTGTATAATTGCAAGTCACACTGGGCATTGTTAGCTACAAAGCTTTGGAGATAGAAAATGAACCAGGTGGGAGAAAGGTTGAAGTGGGACTGTATTGAAAAGCATGAAGAAAGAATACATATATGAGAGAGCATTTACACTTATTAAATCGAAGGGGAAGCCCATTTTCCAAAGGTAGATCACATGCACCAGCTCATCCCTTCAGGTAACTGCAGGTCTCTTTAATAAGAAAGTCCCATTTCTGCAGAATGATGAAAGACAAGAACCTCAGTGGAACCGGCGTCCTCTCTGCCAAACCCTGAAGAGCTCTGCGTAGTCGAAAACTTGTCTCTCACCAACAGAAGTTGGTCCAATAAAAGGTATTACCTCACCCACCTTGTCTCAAACCCTGAGAAATGAAAGGTTTCAGAGTAGCAGCCGTGTTAGTCTGTATCCGCAAAAAGAACAGGAGTACTTGTGGCACCTTAGAGACTAACAAATTTATTAGAGCATAAGCTTTCGTGGACTACAGCCCACTTCTTCGGATGCATACAGAGTGGAATAAATATTGAATTTATTCCACTCTGTATGCATCCGAAGAAGTGGGCTGTAGTCCACGAAAGCTTATGCTCTAATAAATTTGTTAGTCTCTAAGGTGCCACAAGTACTCCTGTTCTTCCTGAGAAATGAGTTCATCAACTCAAGTGTGAGCTGTCCTATGAATAGAGGTAAGCACCCAGTTCCAAACTGCTGCTGCTTTGAATTTATATATCACCTTCCAAAACGGGGTATTAAAGTGCCTAAGTAATTAAGCATTAGCAATTTAAGATTCGCTTTCTGTGAAGAATGTGGGAAGTGTCTGTATTCATTTTTATGATACATAGTTTGAGTCAGGATGCTGGGGAAAGATAAGTAGGACAAGTGGTAGAATCTGGAGATCCCGGAACTTAAGTCAGGGGTCAGAGTCAGTATCAGGGTCAAGAGTCAAGCTGAAGGTCAGAAGCGGGGGCAGAATCAGGAATTAGGCTGAGGGTCAATACCAGGTATCGCGGTTGGTGCCATGTTTCCAAGAGTCAATCGGGAGTCAGAATCCAAGTCTGACCCAAGGTAAGTACTGGGAATCCAGGAAGAAAGCAGCAGGGCAGGCTTGGCAGATAGGTAGGGATCCGCGTTTTTGCCTGGACACATTTTGGGTTTTGTGACGTAGCAGACTCGCTTTCTGAGTCTAAAGCACGCCCTGTACTTCGTATCTTGTTCATGACTTAATCTCGCACCCTTCCCAGTATTCTTAAAGAATTGCAGAAAAGCTGACTTTATTGGTCCCCATTGTCCTTGTATTCTTGAAATATTTTGCAAAGGAAAATTGTTACTTTAAGGCCACTGATTTTCTAAGAACGTTAGTTAGATATACAGCTATTTTGAGTCCGAGTGAGGGCACACAGGAAGGTGTTCCCACTCTGTTCTTTCCTCTTTCAAACCGCTGAATGTATTTGTGAATAGTTTCCCTAATTATAGCAAATCAATATAATTGTGACATCTTGTCTATCATTTTTTAATTTATTTCATTATATAATTCTATGTCTCTCTCAACGCGGGGTGATTTTCTAGTGAGAGAGTATTTTCTTATAGCTATACATTTTGGTCTCTTTCAATCCTTTCTTTTCATTAAGATCCGTTATTCACTTCTGTATCTTACTTACATGGGGAATTTAACCGGTTAGCTTAGTGCTATCGTCACTATTACCTAGTACTTTGGCCCAAAAGGTTAAGACTGGGAGTTTCGATCTAAGAGTTAGCAGCAGCTGATGGAAATGCTTATATCTGTAGTACAGAGATAAAGTAATGAAGGCACCACCTGAAACGCAATGCGGGTGCGTGTATATAATCTAGTTCAGATTTGTATTCATTGCTGACCAAAAGGTCTGGCATCCAGGATCAATAACTGGTCTAATTCGTGCTCTGTATAGCATTACCACCATTTTCATATCCACTCCCCAGGATGTTCCAGAGGTGTTTGACTTTTGCACTTATCTAATATTTTCAGTATGGTCCCTCCAAGTGAGCTTGTTATCAAATGTCATACCTAAGAATTTATAAATTCAGTACATTTATCTGTTGGTCTTATAACTATAACTTTACATCTTTTTGGCTTTTCCTTGTTGTGAGGATCATTCCCTTAATTTTGTCTATGAGAATTTGATGCCCCACCTATTTCCCCATTCTGCACTTCTCTTAAATGCATCATCATTCTTTCGGTGGCACTTTCAAGGCTTCTGCTTTTGATCCAAATGGCACAATCAGCAAACAACATGATCCCTATTCCTATACTCGTCTCCTCAGGTCAATCCTTTATCATGATGTTAAAGAGTGTTGGCGTAACTACAGTGCTCTGTGGAGTTTCACTTGCAATTGACTATACGTTGGAAAAAGCTTTCCCTAACTGGACTTGTTCAGTTCTTTTGCCTAAGAAATCCCTTATCCATCTGTACATTCTTCCTGTATTACCCATTGAGGCCACTTTATGAAGTAGTTCCTCTGTCCATAACACATCATAGACTTTTTTTTACGTCCAGGAAGATTAGTATCATAATTCTATGATTCTCATGCTCTTTTGTGCTTTTATCTCTACCCTGACAACGTGGTCAATCACACTCCTACCTTACTGAAGCCCACTTTGTGTTTCATCTATGAACCTACTTCTTTATAAGTGTGCTACTGATCTCTCCCTTACTATTCTTTCCATGGTTTTACCTAAGCCACACTAAAGTTTACATTTAAAATACCCACATCCTCCCTCCCATCCCATCTCTTCATCTCCTAATTATCCTTAATATTATTTTCTCCTCCCTAATTTGTATCCTCTGATATTCATCATTACTAACTTTTTGAAACATGGTAGCCAGAATTTCTGCTTTTCTTTGTTAGAGCTTATTACTCCATGCCCTGCAACTGGAAGGCTTGGTGTTACGTGACTCTTACTCTTTATTTCATTCATTTCCCTAGTTTGTGTATATGACTTTGAAGTATCGGTTTTTTATTTACTTTCCCGTGTTATGGTATTCAGCTCTCTCTTTTTGCGCTTTTTATAGCCCTTTGTGAAACTACCTTACTTTTTTATATTTCCTTATGTTCATTATTTAAAGATTTTTTTTTTGCTATCTTATATGCTTATTCCTTTCCCTAATTACCATTTCATATTCCTTGTTCCCCCATGGTACACATTTCCTATCTTTAGGCAGTGTTGGTGTCCTAGGAAGATCAATATCTCAATCCTCAATATCTTCACAGATATATTACTTATTCACACATTCCTCACGTCTGTTTCCAAAGATTTTTCCAGTTTGTTTTTTTAAGATTCCAAGTGGGGATATTATCCTCATCTTCACTATTTCCTGTTCCTTGAGATATAATTAATGTCAGGAAGTGGTCACTAGCCTTCCCCTCACCCCCACCCGGGTAAATTTCACAGCTTCATTCACTCTCTATTGTCCAAGATCCAGACATGAGACGCTTCCATCAGCATGGTAGGTGCTCCTTCATTTATTACTAAGTTATTCTCTTCAAAGATTTGCTCTAAACATTTTCCATGTTTTTCTTACTTCCCCACAATCTGTTGTGACTATTCAGATCACCACAGATAATGAATGAGCATGTGACACCTGCAATGAATCCTTTCAGGTCCATAGCCTCTAGTTTCCTGGATGGATTACAAACATTATAAAGTCCTAGAGATGCAGAATTGTTTTGTATTGGTATCTCAATAGCATTATACTCTGTATTTACCTTTCTAATCTCTACTTCAAGGTAGTTCAGGTTCTCCTTAGTGAAGGGGTATGTACCCCCACCTTTATTTATAACATCAACCATTAATGCAATGATCTCTTTTCACCCCAATGTTACACATTACCTCCCAGGGCCGGCTTTAGGCCAAATCCACCAATTCCCCCGAATCGGGCCCCGCGCCTAAGAGGGCCCCGCACCCAGTGGCAGGGCCGCCCAGAGTGGGGGGCAAGTGGCAGAGAATCCCTTCCCTGGCTAGAGGCGCCTTTTTAATTTTTACTCACCCAGCAGTGCTCCAGGACTTTGGCGGCACTTTGGTGGCAGGTCCTTCAGTGCTGCCAAAGACCCGGAGCGAGTGAAGGAACCGCAACCAAAGTCTAGGAGCGCCGCCCGGTGAGTACACGCCCCACGTGGGTTTTTTTTATGGGTTTTTTTTTTTTAGTCATCCCTGTGGGGGCCCTGTCAAAACTGTTTGAATTGGGCCCCACACTTCCTAAAGCCGGCCCTGGGTGTGGGGCAGGGAGCTGGGACACTGCGTGGTGGGTCATTGTCTGGCCCAGGCCCTTCCTAGCCGGAGGCCGAGGCCGAGGCATTTCCTTCAGGTCACCTTCCACTGCAGCTTGGCCACGGGCCCCCATAGCCACTAGTCCAGCCAGGGATCCCAAGTGGGGATTGTCACGGCTGGTTCCTCCCTGCCGCCAGCAGCTCTTCACTGCCAGGAAATTCCTGAAATCCTGTGTGCCCCTCCCCCACCCACCTCCTGGGGCTGTGAGTGCCTCCCCGGACAGCCCCCCCCCCGAGCTCTGAGTGCCCCTGGCGAGTCCCTCCCCTCAGCCCCCCCCCACTTCCTGGGGCTCTGAGTGCCCTCAGCCAGTCCCCCTCCCACACCCCGGGGCTGAGTGACCTTGGCCAACCCCCGTCCCTTCAGGAGGAACTCCCAGTACCCACCCAGCCCCCACACCTCAGGGTTCCTCTCCCTGCGGCTCTGTGGCCATACCCCCACTAGGGCCGGCTTTAGGCCAATTCAACCAATTCCCCTGAATCGGGCCCCGGGCCCAAGCCCCGGTATGGTGTACCGGCAAGAGCCGGTGCGCTGTACCAGGGTGGCCCGGCTTCCCCAGGGGGCAATTTAAAGGACCTAGGGCTCCCAGCAGGGGCCGGAGCCCCAGGCCCTTTAAATTGCTACCAGACCCCCACTGCTGGAGCCCTGGGGTAGGGCTGTGGGGATCTGGGGGCTATTTAAAAAGTCCGGGACTCCTGCTGCCTCTACCGCCCCGGCCCTTTAAATAGCCGCTGGAGCCCCGCTGCTTCCCCAGGGCTCCCGCGGCTATTTAAAGGGCCGGGGCGGTAGAAGCAGGGGAGCCCTGGGCCCTTTAAATAGCCCCCAGAGCCCTGGGATAGCAGGGGACTCGGGGGCTATTTAAAGGGCCGGGGCTCCAGCTGCCTCTGCTGCACCCCGTCCCCGCACCAGCCCCGCACCCCCTGCCCGCAGCCAGCCCCGTCTCCAGCCAGCCCTGCACCCCCTGTCCGCAGCGAGCCCCTGCTGCACCCCTGCCCTACCTCCAGCCCCGCCCCCCCTGTTCTGCCCGCACCAGCCCCGCCCCCCTGCCCTGCCTGCAGCCAGCCCTGCACCCCCTGCCCACAGCCAGCCTCTGCCACACCCCCTGCCCTGTCTCCAGGCAACCCCTGCCGCACCCCCCTGCGGCCCTGCCCAAAGCCAGCCAGCCCCACACACCCCTGTCTCCAGCCAGCCCCGCACCCCTTGCCCTGCCTGCAGCCAGACCCTACCTCCAGTGAGCCCCTGCCCTGCCTCCAGCCAGCCCCATGTCCACTGGTGCCCTGCAGTTCCCAGGGCAGTAACCCTGCACACCTGCTTCAATGAGCGGGGCAGGGAGCAGCTGGGACCCACACATGTGCACACCACTAGGGTGACCAGACAGCAAGTGTGAAAAATCGGGACAGGGGGTGGGGGATAAACAGGATCCTATAAGAAAAAGACCCAAAAATCGGGACTGTCCCTATAAAATCAGGACATCTGGTCACCCTAGCACACCCTCAGGGAGTGGCGGGGACCCACACACGTGAAACGGAGCTCATTAATAACCGATCAACAGCATATATGATGCAATGTACATAATACATAATTTTATTATTTATATAGTTATGGAAAGTAAATAATACATGGAAGAAATGAAAGGCTTTTTTTTACATTTTTTTTTTGTTAGTCATCCCTGCCGGGGCCCCGCCAAAAATGTTCGAATTGGGCCCCGCCCTTCCTAAAGCCGGCCCTGAGGGAACAGGAGGATTCAGTCAGCAGGGGCTGCCGATCTGTCCCATTCACCAGGGCTGCCATTCTGCGGCTTCACATTAGTGGCTGGGGTGACTTGGGGAAAGGTCTCAACCTCCCCACATCCCACGTCACTGCTGCCAGAATCCCTCCTGCCCCCCCCGCTACAGTCCCCTCCCTACCCAACCGGGTGGGGCTGTAGGAGAGGGGTCTGAGAACTTGAGCTGTGGATTGGAGGTGGAACAGCTGTCAGGGGCACCGAGGGGGAGGTGGCAGGAGCTCCCCGTACAAGGAGGGGGGTTGCCACTGGAGGTCACTAGGAAGGACAACAGGACTCCAACCTGGGGGTCAGGAGGGGGAATCCATCCCTCAGAGGTGGGCAGGGGCTGGGTGGAAATGCTGCTGGTTCCAGGGGCCGTTAATCCCCCCTGATTCCTCGGAGGCGTCTGAGTCTCAGACAGGTTCTCATTCCCTTGCAGCAGGAGGACGTCACGGCCAATGTGATGCGCCGGCTCCGTATCATGCGGCACTTGCGCCAGGTGCCCGAGGCGCTGCAGGGTCTGTGCCTCTGAGGCCACCAGCAACTCCCGCTCCCTGCTGCAGGTACTGCTCTGGATCTCTGTAAATGGGGAGCTAGTGGAAGGAGAAATGGAGCCCCCTGGCACTCACAGAAAGCTGATTACAGAATGAGCCCGAACTGAGAGGCACCATATCCGCCCCCGTAAAGAGCCAGACTTCAGGGGTGATAGCAACAGGATTGAGAACAAGGTAGGAAGTTCAGAGCAGCCAGGAAAGCCTGGAGGGGAACCTGAGAAGAGAGGTTGGAAAAGTGCAGCAAAGAGAAAGGTGCAGACCTAGCTGTTGGGTCCAGGGCCCTGAGCTGCTATCAATGTCAGGGTGGGACTGGGTTCCCCTACCGGCCCCAGAGGAGGCGGCGTACACGCACCTGGAGAGGGTTCCCAAGCCCAGCAAGGGGGCTACAGGCTGAGCAAGTGCCCCAGCAATGGCAGAAGGACTTCTGTCTGTGGAAAGACCTCTTTGGACTTTTAGTGTGAGGCAAGCTGGGCCCCAGAAGGGTGGACTAAAGGTGGTGACCTGGCCGGCGTTACCAGGCAGAGAAACTGCCATGGTGCTGGAGCGACCATGGATGGGGGGACGCTAGCCCAGCGAGAGGGCTGTGATGCCATGCCTGGCCGCCGGGGGGCACCTAACGGTGAGTAGATTCATTTATGATTGGCATAGTTGGCAGGATTGAGTTCCCCCTGTGATCCATGAGGGAAGTCTTGGTTGCTGAAGGAATCATAGAATATCAGGGTTGAAAGCAGGACCAATCCCCAGACAGTTTTTTGCCCTGATCCCTAAATGGCCCCCTCAAGGATTGAGCTCACAACCCCGGGTTTAGCAGATCAATGCTCAAACCACTGAGCTATCCCTCCCCCAAGCAGGTGTATCAAGGGACCAAGCTGGTCACTGGATTTCCCACTTCAGTTCCAGGGACTGGCTAAGCAGCCAAAGCAGATCTAGGGGTTTCTCCAGCAGCTCCTAGAAGACCAACAGACGCAGAAGGAAGTGCAGGTGGAGCTACAGACGCAGCAGCAGCAATACCTGTGAGAGATCCTGCAAAGGGAAATCAACCCAGGGTCTGCTATGCCCATGGACAAAAAGAGCAGAGAAGGAGAGCATGCCTGGGCTGTGCTGAGAAGGTTAGCCCAGGGAGAAGGGCATGAGAAAGTGTACAAGCGTGGCCTAATGCCAAGATGGGAGCAAGAATTCTTTGTTTTGGGGGCAGAGAAGCAGGCCATATCAAAAGACACGGCCTGCTTAGGAAATTGCTGAGTGGCTGAATGAGGGGCCAGGGCCCTAAGAAGTTAGCAAGAAAGGAGAAGGTGTCCCCTGACACAAACCCCCATGAGGCAGGCAAGGTGGAGGTGGCTGGGATGGCCATGGACCTTGCAAACCCTCCACCAACACACCCTGTCGAGTGCTGCAGGGAGATGAAGGACGAAATGATTGGCCCAGAGATGAAGCAGACTGGAGGAGGGACAAACACAAGGGTGGAGCAGTCCATGGTGGGTTCTCAGACCCTGACCGAAAAGGTTTTGGCATATGCAGCGGCAGTAGCAAAAAGGCAACAGAAGACGCTAAAGGCTTCAGAAGAGGCTCTGCAAGCAGCTGTTCATGAGACTGAGTGGCTGCAGGAAGAGCGTCGGGATACTGCAGAAGAGAAGGTTTGCCCCGAGTGAGCTGGCAGTGGAGCTGCAGACACTGCGCACAGGCTGTACAAGCGCGCAGCCGGTGACAGCGATGAGATGACGAGGGATGAAGCTTGGAGAAGAATAGAACTTGCCCCCGCGTGGGCCAGGTTCTAAGGAGGAGGGTATATAACTGGGGGCTTGGCCTGTGGGCTATAAAGCCTGGAGCTAGGCCAAATGGATTACAGAGTGAGCTCCAGCTGAGGGGAAACCAGGGGAAACCGCAACAAAGATACAGGAGCAGGCCTAGCTGTTCGGTACAGGACCTTGGGGCAGAACCTAGAATCCAGTGTAGGACTGGTTCTCCCACGGTCTCTAAGGAAGGGGATGTACAGGGCCATAGAAAGGGCTACCAAGGCCAGCAAGGGCAGGCCAAGCCAAAGTCAGGCTGAGGAAAAGCCCCCAAGGGACAGAGGATCTTGTTTCAGTTAAAGACATTTTTTGACTTTTCGTTTGGGATGAGCGTGACCCAGGAAGGAGTGGACTAAAAGATGGTCGCCTGGCCGAAGGGCTGAGTTCCCAGCCAAAAACCTGCTGGCGGGTGTGCTAGCCCAAGAAATCTGTGAACCCAGGCCTTGAAGGAAGGGGCACCTATCAGTGAGTGAACTCTGTTACAAGCCTGCTTCCATTGTGGAAACAGCCTGGTATTGGAGAGTGGTGGGGATGGCCTGTGGGCGAGGATGGCTGGAGGGGTCATACAGGAGGGGCAGCAGCGTGCAGTGAGGAGATCAGGGAACGGGTTGTTTGCAGTCCTGCCACTGAGCGGTAACGTGATCCTGGCCAGGTCACTCTCCCACCTGGTGCCTCACTTTCTCTATCTTTGAAATGGGGATCATCCCGACCCACATTAAGAAAGGGTTTGATCCTCTGCTCTTGCTTCCCAAATCCCTGCCCTCCTTGCCCCACACAGGCCTTTGCCCTGTTGCTCAAACTCCCATGCACATGTTAGTGCCTGTGTCACCCCCGCAACTGCAAGGTCTCATGTACAGTCTCCTGCCAGCAAACTGAAGCTGCCACTAGATCCAGAATAGGAATCGCAGTTCCTGTGCGCTGCCCTGAATGGAGTCTAAACCCTGGGCATGGGGAAGGCCAACGCTCACATCCAGGTAGATCATCAACCTACTCCTCTGTCCCAGGAGCAGGAAGGCCTCTGGTTCGTACTCCCTTCGGTAGCTGGAGCTGCTGAGTAGGGAGTGTGGTGGGCAGAGATGGGAACAGGCCATAGGATGAATCAAGTGTCAGGGGGAGACTCCCTGTGTGTGGGAGATGATGTTGCCCCTCTGTGGGGAATCCCTTCCTTGCAGATGCTGGCCTTTGGGTGCTGGACTCTGCCAGGAAGCCCAGCTCCCATCCCTAGCAGCTTAGCTGTTCCCTACACTGCTGTGCACCAGGCCCTCTGCAGAGAGCTGCTTTGGGCAAGGACTACAGGGCCTGCTGTCATCCTGGCAGGTGTCACAACAGGTTCCATAATCCTGACCCCTGGTCTCCCTCCGCTGGCAGGCTCTGAGCAAGGCCTGCCCAGAGAACATGGATGACGAGCTCTCGATCCTGCTGACAGCACCCCCCAGCACAGACAAACTCCAGCACATCTTGGAGGTGAGCAGAATGGGTAGGTTTTACCTTAGCCCTGGGGACTCCTAGAAAGAAGAGACTGGAAAATCCATGTTTCTATTGGATCCTTCCGACTATGCATTTGTGATATAAACTCACTGGGTGACCTTGGGGTAACTCACTTCCCCCTTACGGCATCAGTCTTCTCCACTATCAAATCTACACTGGGGAAGAAGGACAGAAGCCCCGACAATCACCTTCACCTCTGGGTGTCTGGTCCTGGGAGCCGAAACCAACTGGACTATGTGCCCCATCTCCTAAACTTCCCTGTCTTTCCCTCCTAGGGCCTTGTCCTTAGTGCTCAGCCTGGCCCCTTCCCAGCTTGTCCCTGACCTTTAAAGGACTCTCCAAGCCCCTCCCATGCCTGCTTCCCTTGGGGTCTCTCTCCTGGCTGAGCACAGGCTGCCCTTCTATCTCTCAGCAGGCCTGGGTCCTAGTCACAGGCTGCGTCTTGTCACGTGACCCCCACACTTATTCCCTTCACCCTAGGGAGCTGCATCACCTGGGCCAGGTGCAGTTGAGCTCCAACCCCTTTCCTGGCCATCTCAACCAGGGACAGGTTGAAACTGGTAACCTGTGGGTAACAGTAACTGGTTGCTCCCAAAGGTGCTGAAGACACAATGGAAGAGGAAATCCTTTGGCCTGGATTGAAATTATTCCGACTGAAAGTGAATGAGAGAAAATAGGTTCAGAGTTCTCTTCCTAGCAGCAGAAAATGTAGCGATTGATAGAGGTTCAGGTCAGAAAGGACCATTATGTGCATCTAGTCGCCCCTCCTGTATAACTCAGGGCCTAGAATGTGACCAAGTGGTTCCTTCAGCCAACCATAGCATGGGACTGAGCCAGAGCACGTCTTTTGGAACGACATCCACATGCAGGAGAGCCAGCTGGCTACCAGAAAATCTCTCTTCTGCAGTGACGTGGGGTTAAGGGACATGGCGGAAAAGACATGGCGGCTGTGACTAAACTTAGAGCAGGGTGGGAAACCGAGACACAGTTGGGACCTGTCTACACTACAGGTCTGTCGTGCATTTGTAAGCTGCTGACCCCCACATGTTGTTCAGAGCCTATGGACAACATAGCTCCTAAAGTGTGTTTGTTCTGTGCTTATCTGGTATGTACCAGCAAGGCTGGACAGCCTTTCTCACTGTGCTGTGGGGAGCAGGTCCTGGGTACTAAGAGTCTGAAGAAGCTCTCAAGGACTAATTTTTTTAAATAATTGTTATCAATGAATTGGGAGAAAACATACAATCACTGCGGATAAGATTGGGGGGTGACAAAATACAGGCAGAGTGGTAATTCCTGATGGTGAGAGGGCAGTGATATACAGTGATCTGGCTCATTCGTCCAGCTGGACCCATTCAAAGAAAACAAGTTTGAGCAGAGCCCAATGCAAGGTCCTATACGTAGCCACAAGGCACGCCGGCCACACCTCCAGAATGGGGATGTGTATCCAGGAAAGCAGCGACTCTGAAAAGGATTTAGGGGCCAAAGTGGAGAAGCCACTCAACATGAGCTCCCAGTGTGATGCTGTGGTGAACAGGGCTAAAGCCATCATTAGACGAAGGAGCAGAGCCGTGAGTAGGATAGGGAGGTGACACAGCAGCAGTGAGACTGCTATTGGAATACTGCCTCCAGTGTTGGTGTCCTCCTTTGAAAAAGATGGTCCTAGAAATTGGAGCTGGGGCAGCAAAGAGCCACCAAATGTTCTGAGGGCTGGAGAAAAATGCCTTCTAGTGAGCTATTGAAAGAGCTCAACCTGTTTAGCTTATCAAAAGAAGATTGAAAGGTGACTTCACTGAAGTGTTGAAATGCCTTAATGGAGAGAAAATATTGGGTATTAAAGGGCTCTTTAATCGAACAGAGAAAGGCAGAACTAGACCCAATGGCTGGAAGGTGAAAAGAGACAAATTCCTATGACAAATAAGGCACAAATATTCAACAGCGAGGATGATTGACCACAGGAAGAAGCTACCATGGAAAGTGGTGGATTCTCCATCTCTTGATGTCATTTAATAAAGACTAGATGCCTTTCCGGAATGTGTTTGCCCCAAAAGTAGCTATTGTGGTAGAGAATGGCCTGTGATATGCAGGGGGTCAGATTAGATGCTCTAACGGTCTCTGCTGCCCATAAAGTCTACACATTTCTGAGAAACCGAGTGTAGCATTGGGAGCAGCCTCTGCTTATTAAACAATCAGTTTGTCAGCACCTGCAGGACAATTTGGTTCTTAGGACTAGTGAGCATGGACTTGTCAAGGACAAATCATTCGAGACCAATCCTAGCTCCTTCTTTGGCAGGGTTAGGGGCCTAGTGGAGGTGGGTAAACAGTAGATGTGATCTATCTTGGTGTTAATAAGGCTTTTGACACAGTCCCATAGGACATTCTCACAAGCAAACAGATGCTGCTTAGCACTGTCAGCGCAGCTTTTGCTGGGGGATTCTCCCAGCACTTTCCAATAGTGGGAAAGTATGAAATCCCCATTTGACTGCTGGGGACAGAGCCTAGAGGGGGCAGCAACTTACCCCAAGTCCCACAGGTCAATAGGAAACTAGCAATGGAACCCAGGAGTCCTGACTCCCAGTTCCCTGCTCCAATCACTCCAATGGAGCACACTCCCTCTCAAAGCAGGGGGACCGGACATGAGTGCCTGGTTGTAATTGCCAGCTGTGGGAGGGAGTGTGCAGCAGTGGTTAGTGAAGGGGCCTGGAAATAAGGACTGCTGGGTCTATTGGAGAGTGTCACTAGGAGCAGTGCATAAGATGAGGTGTCCTATCATGTTTACTCAGATCAGATTAGGACATAATAGAATGGCTGAAATAGTTTATTTTATTTGTATTGTATTATTTTGCAACTGTTAAGAGCAGCAACTACTTAGCTCAGACTGAAGCATCTTATCTAATTTTTGAGATCTAAGTGTCTCCTCTTTGAGTGCGACGAGACAATTTAACACATTGTGACAAAGAATTTTCATTGCCACTTGTTATGATTTCAAGAAACAAACTGGTTTAGTTTGAATAGGATTTTCGGTCAGAAACGGTTTCAATGAAATTTCCCCACCATCTCGATTCCTGGGCTCTATTTCTGCCTTTCGGGGGGAGGGGGGGGGGTTGCTGTCTGTTAGAACAGGAGTCTGATTTGGATAGGGATAGAGACCTCTTCAATGTTTTTAATGAAGTAAATACTAATGGGAATTGTGTGATCATGGGAGACTTTAACAGATATAGACTGGAGGACAAGTGCTATTAATATAATAGGGCTCAGATTTTCCTAGATGTGATAGCTGTTGGATTCCTTCACCAAGTAGTTGCTGAACCAACAAGAGGGGATGCCATTTTAGATTTGGTTTTGGTGAGTAGTGAGGATCTCTTAGAAGAAATGGTTGTAGGGGACAGCCTTGGTTTGAGCGATCATGAGCTAATTCAGTTTAAACTAAATGGAAGGGTAAACAAAAATAGATCTGTGACTAGGGTTTTTTTTCCAAAAGGGCTAACTTTAAAAAATTAAGGAAATTAGTTAGGGAAGTGGATTGGACTGAAGGACTTGTGGAACAGATGGATCAGACTGAACAGGTTCTAAACCTGTCGGAGGCTCTTACCTTCTAAACAGGGACGTCTGTTTTCTAGTAAAATCAGGAAAAAGAAAGGAGAAAACTCAAAAGAGGTTCCTCCTGGCGCTCACGTACGTGACCCCTAATACTCTCTCAGTCCTCAAAGAGAGACCTCGAGAAGGAGACTTGCTGAAGCAAAGCTACAGGGGACTCAGAGATTTCCCTGGCCCTGAGCCCCTGTCCTGCCTGGCTGATGTCAGCATCTCTCTGTGAGGTCACCACCTCCCCAGCACCTTTGACCAATAGTCTGAGGTCCTGCAAAAGGCCTTTGTGATGTCACTGTCACACCCACCCCTCCCCTGCAGTGCTAATGTCCTGCCACAGGGCAGACACTTTGGAGGTTTGAGCTACTCGCTGTGGATCACCCCGCTCAATGAGTGTTCATTCTAGGAAGCAAGCCGGCTAGACAGTAAAACAGCAGAGGCTGCTCCCAATGCTACAGTCGGTTTCTCAGAAATGAGTAGACTTTATGGGCAGAAGAGACAGTTAGAGCATCTAATCTGACCACCTGCATATCACAGGCCTTTCTGCACCATATGGGGCAGGCAGAGCTCTGCCTGGGCGCAGGGGGAATGGGATGGGGGTAGATCAGGGAAAGGGGGGAGGGAAATGGGTGTGAGGGAAAGAGCTCCTGTCCCAGATGAAGGAATTTGGGGGCAGAGGAAAGGACCCTGCTCCACAGAGAGGGGAGAGGGTTTCTGTGAGTGCCAGGGGGCTCCATTTCCCCTTCCACTAGCTCCCCATTTACAGAGAGCCAGAGCAGTACCTGCAGCAGAGAGCGGGAGTTGCTGGTGGCCTCAGAGGCACAGGCCCTGCAGCTCCTCGGGCACCTGGCGCAAGTGCCGTATGATACGGAGCTGGCGCATCACATTGGCCATGACGTCCTCCTGCTGCAAGGGAACGAGAACCTGTCTGAGACTCAGATGCCTCCGAGGAATCAGGGGGGATTAACAGCCCCTGGAACCAGCAGCATTTCCACCCAGCCCCTGCCCACCTCTGAGGGATGGATTTCCCCTCCTGACCCCCAGGATGGAATCTTGTTGTCCTTCCTAGTGACCTCCAGTGGCAACCCCCCTCCTTGTATGGGGAGCTCCTGCCACGTCCCCCTCAGTGCCCCTGACAGCTGTTCCACCTCCAATCCACAGCTCAAGTTCTCAGACCCCTTTCCTCCACCCCCACCCAGGTTGGGTAGGGAGGGGACTGTAGCGGGGGGGGCAGGAGGGATTCTGGCAGCAGTGAAGTGGGATGTGGGGAGGTTGAGACCTTTCCCCAAGTCACCCCAGCCACTAATGCTGAAGCCTCAGGATGGCAGCCCTGGTGAATGGGACGGATCGGCAGCCCCTGCTGACTAGGGATACCATACGTCCGGTTTTTCCCGGACATGTCCTGCTTTTCGGCAATCAAACCCCCGTCCGGGGGGAATTGCCGAAAAGCCAAACATGTCCGGGAAAATGCCGGCCGTGCACTTCCCCTCCCGCGGCTGCTCTGCTCCGCTCCTCTCCTCTCAGACTTTAAGAGCCGAGCTGCCCGAGCCAGCGCTACTGGCTTCGGGCAGCCGCCCACTGCCTCCGGACCCCGAGCCGCCGGCCAGGCACTTCCCTTCCCGGGCTCCAGCTGAGCTGCTCCGCTCCTCCCCTCTCAGACTTTAAGAGCCGAGCTGCCCGAGCCAGCACTACCGGCTTCGGGCAGCCCCTGCTGCCTCCGGACCCCGAGCCACGGGCAAGGCACTTCCCTTCCCGGTTCCAGCTGCTCTGCTCCGGCGGCTCGGGGGAAGCACCGGCCGGGGGCGCAGGGTCTGGGGGCTGCCCGGCAAACCGTGAAGCCGGTAGCGCTGGGGCAGCCCTTTCCCCATGGCTGGGAGTGGGAGGGAGGAGGGGGCGGAGTTAGGGCGGGGGGAAGGGGTGGAGTTGGGCGGGGCTAGGGGAGGGGAAATGGGTGGGGCCAGGGCCCGTGGAGGGTCCTCTTTTTTTATTTATTAGACATGGTAACCCTACTGCTCACTGAATCCTCCTGTTCTCTCCAGAACGGGTCCAGCCTTGCCAGCAGCAGGACAAGCGTCCCCTTCCCATGTGCCTCAGCCCTGCCTGGTCAGACGCCATCACCCGTCAGTCCTTGGCCTCCCAGGCTGCCAGTGATGGGAGCAACTCTGAGTGGTGGCTCGGGTGACACAGACACCAGACCACTAGGAATTGGGTGCGGCCCTGTGGGACAGGAGAGTCTCACAGAGGGCACTTGGGGGACTCTCCTGCCCTTCCCAAGAGCAATAGCACCCTGTCCTAAGAACATAAGTCTGGGATGAGGCAAAGCTTGTCATTAATTAGCCTGGCTAAAGAGCTGGGTGGAGCTGCTCCGGGGACAAGCTGGCTCGCTCCTGCTCATGGAGGTGAATTCATCTCCCTTCCCAGGAGCACCTGCTCTCCCTTTCATTCCCCACCAGGCAACTTGTGCCAGGCCAGCGAATGGCCACAGGATGGGAATGAGGCCTGGGCCCCGCCCCAATCTCCTGAGTCTAATGCAGCTGCTCACCTTGTCCCCCATCAGCTGCTGGGTTTCCCCCAGGAGGGAGTAGGTGACAGGGAGAGAGACACACACATGTTTGTCCTTCTGGTTGCAGGGCTTGTGTCCTTCCAATCCCATTGGTGGCTGCACAGTGGGCAGAGTCCTCGCTGCGTGCCCGGCCCAACAGAATTGCAGGGCGTGGTGTGGAACACAGAAAGAGATAGAGAGACTCATCCTCCAGCCGGGGTCAGTCTGAGAGAAATTGGCTGGGGTCCCAGTCTCACTCTTCTAGCGGGTGCCATTTCCCAGCTGGGTTCCTTACCCCACTGGTGCAGCAGCAGCTGGTAGAGCCGGTAAACCCCCTCCCTGGCCTGCCGGCTGATGTCCTTGGCTGGGTCACTGACGGACAGAGCTAGCTGTGCCATGTGGTGACCCATCCTGGGGAATTCCGCTGAGTTCTAATGGACGGGAGAGGGAGAGGGGACTCCATCAGCATTTTCCTGTCAGCTCCCAGTCCCCCCCGGGCCAGGACTCTCCTTCCCCTCAGCCCCTCTGCAGGAGATGCTAGAGCCAGACCCTTAATTTCCTCTGCCCCCAAGGAAGCCTGGAGCACAGGGCTGTGGGCAGGGCCCTCCATGAGGACTTGCTTCCCCAGCTGCTCCAGGATGACAGGGAGGCATGAACCTGGAGCACAGTCCCCTTAAAAGCCCAGAGTCACCACTTAACTAGGACAAGAAGAACTTGACTCAAGCCAGGCTCACTCTCTGCTCTGACTCTGCCTCCCCAAGAGGAACACTCCTAACCCACAGCCCCTGCAGCAGCAGATCCTACAGCCCGTCGGAGCCAGATCACCTACGCCTGGAGTCAGGAAGCTGGGGTCAGAGGTCACTTATGTCAAACTCAGGGAGGGTGATGGTGAATCTGAGCAGGGCCGTGCTGCTCTTAACAGCCCTGGCTCTCTCTCGCGGCACCCTGGACACGATCCAGTAGTTAATGTGCTGTGGGGAAAGGAGGCAGATCAGGATCAATGGGCAGGTGCACGTATTGTGGAAATGAGACACAGACACACACCCATCCCCAGGGGGCTGAGACATTGTGCGCAGGGTGGAATATCTGATTCATTGATTGCAGAGCTTTGGAAGGGGATTGTTGCCCGCAGGACGATTCTTGAATCCTGCAGGTCACAACTTGTCATTGTCTCTCTAGACTGGAACAATGTTCAGTGTCGGGGCTGGTCCCATCCTCCCTGCACTCCTGATTCCTGAACAATCCCCTCAGAAATCTCAGGGCCCGTCGGAGAGACGGGCTGATTCTCTGGGGCCCTCCTGTTTCTCTAGGAAGGAGCCTGTGACTCTTCTCTGAGGACCCTCTTCTGGATCTCCCAGGAGGGGTTCAGACTCTCACTCCCCAAGCCAGCCAGGGGCCCTGTGGTTAGTGCTCAACACAACCAGGCAGAGCTCTGGCTTGAAGTCCCAGCTCCTTCCTCTGTCCTTTAAGGAGGAAGGGCGTGACACTGCATTGCACTGACTGCCCTGACCAAGGATGCCCACTGGGGGCTCAGCTAGGAGGACAGACTGGAAAATGGATCTAAGAGTGAAGGTAAAATTGCCCCCACCCCTCTCATCGGGCTAACCTCCAAGATGTACTGGAGCCTGTCGGTGTCTGGGGACTCTGCCAGCAGGTTCCCCAGCATGGCGTCCAGGAGGTCTGGCAAGACCCCAGGCAGAACCTGAAAGCAAGGGAGAGCCATGGGTCAGAGTTAGGGAAAGCAACTGCCACAGGATGGGAAGTGGGGTCTCTGGGAAGCACTGGTGAGACCCCCAAACACATATCCTGGCCTCTCTCATTCACATCCCACTGCAGGCAATTAGCAAGGATTCATGGCAGGATGACAGCTGGCTCTTCAATCCATGACTTTAGCTGATCTACCTGCACTTGGGTGGTGTCCTTCTCCATGCCCAGGGTGAAGACGGCGTGCAGGGCAGCTCGGAGGAGGTGGGTCTCCAGCTCTGGCTCCAGGGCAGGTGTCATGGTGATGGCAAGAGAGAGGAGCCGGCATTAGACTGTGCAGTGTGGGGATAGGACTGGCACCAACATGCAGGTGAAACTGCAGGGAAATAGGCACAGGCTGGTGAGAATGGAAACTGAGGCACCGAGCCAGGGAATTACAAGGCCAAGGTTTCTCAGACAGACAGTGGCAGGGCAGGAATAGCACCTGTTCCCTGGACCCTGCTGCCCCTCCTGTATCTGATCCTGGGTGTGAGCCTCTCCCCAAAGCCGTTGCAATGTTACTGGAGTGAAAAGAACAGCCTAGCCAGGAGAGAGTGAACCTTCCCCCCACCTCTGCCAGAGGAGCCACCCTTGGGCGGTGACCTGGGAGTGGGAGGGGCCGTGACTCCCAGCCCTGGGCCTGAGCAGCACTGGGGTTAGGGGAACCGGGCCGGAGGGTCTCGGTACCTGAGGTTGCCCACAGCAATCAGGGAGTTAGCGAGGACGGCGCCGGGTGGAGAGTTATCAGGCAGCTCCTCAATGAGCTCCTGTGAGACCCAACAGAGACAAAGGAGCGTGTGAGATTCGGGCCACACTGACACTTCTCAGTGAGGAGATTACACAGACAGGGCCCCACACAGCCAGCAGGATCCCCCCACCTACCCCCCGCTCCTCCGATTCCTGCCCAATAGTGACCACTCTCCGAATTTCTCCCGTCTCTTCTCCCCAGTCTTCAGCCCCAGCAATCCCTGCCCTCTGCTGCCCCTCCAGCACCAACAATCCCCCATCCCTTGGCCTGGGGAGACCCCTGCCCCTCCCATGTCTCTGTCTTTCCTCCAGCTGCTCGGCACCATGTCTCGCTCACCACAATCCTCTCCGCCACAGCCGCCTTGCAGCAGTGCGGCTCCACTGTGTCCTGCCCTCTCTGCTGTGCAGCGAGACGCGGGGTGGATGGCGTGCAGGAACACGAACTGCTGGGCCTCCTCCTGCACCCACCAGGAGTGGGGTTAGGGGAGAGAGAGCCAGTTAGCCAGGGACCTCCCTGCCCCCACACAGCAGCTGCAGGACTCAGGCCTGAATGGGGGATAGTGGGGACCCGCCCATTGTCCAAATCACCCACCACTCCACCACAAGCAGGGTCAGAAACTGGGACAGTGCCTGTGGGGGGAGGAGACCCGGCTGGTGTGTGACAGACACCCCCACCTCTGGGGTCCCAGATCAGGGAGGAGAAAGGTCCCCATTAGGGCTGGTGGATCATCAGGGACAAGACCCTCTGGAGGGGGTCAGGTGCTGGGAAGGGGCAGGACAGTCTCGGTTCCAGCACAGCTGGGGTACGTTTGTATCTTTTCTCCGCCTTGGAGCTGCTCTCGGCTGTTATTGAGAGCAGCCTCCTCTGTGGCCACGTCCACCCATTCCTCCTCCTCGTCCCCTGAGTCCCTGGCAGTCCCTGCACCAGGGAGAGAAGGGGACAGGGTGATGCCTGCTGCCATTTGGGGGAAGGACAGGGGCACAGTGGGGCAATGTGTCCCCTTCCCACCTCCGGGACCCAGGGCAGATCGGGCCCCACACTCCCCCCTCTCAGTGATGCCTTCAGCCCCCAACTCCTTCAGGAGCCCATAGCAAAGAGACCCCCCCACGCTGTGCTGGACTCCCTGGGAGGTGCCTCCCCCCAACTGGAGCACCAAGGACCAAAGTGGCAGCATCTAGTGTCAGTGGGGTTCATGTGGCTCAAGCCAGACCCCTGGGCTGGGGACCCGCCCCCATAGCACTGATCGAGGGCCTGGGCCCAGGGTGTTCACAGCCCCGCCCTCACTTCTCTCTGAGCCCAGCCTGACTCCTCACCTAGAACAAAGCAGCGGCGCCCATCAGCCTCGCTGCTGCCTGAGTCCCAGGCACTGGTGCTGTCCCATGGGGAGCGGGCCGAGCTGCTGGTGGTGGGACAGGGATCCTCCACCTCCTGCCCTGGGGAGGCTGGAAGGTCCTCACTGACCGGGCAGGGCGATGCCTCCTGCTGGGAATCAGGACTGGGCTCCTGGGGCTGCTGCTGCCCACACAACATGCCCCAGAGTCACCCTGCCCGGCTCCCCTCCTGCGCTGGGTCCTGCCTGCCCAGCCGCAGCCTGGCCCAGCTCCATTTCGACCTGGCCTCTCCCACCTCGGCGCCTGCGCTGGGAGCGGGTTTTCTCCGCCAGAAGGCTGGGCACTTCCACCTCCTGGCCTGGCCGGGAGCTCCTTCCCCGCCAGTGGGGACGGAGGAGCCGCTCTGCTCCTGGGGAAGATGGCAGCTGCTTCCCTCAGGCTCTGGGGCCACCTGCAGAGCCTTCTTCTTGAATATCCTCAGGAGCCTGGCCATCCTGGAACCGAGCGGGGAGCGGGCGTGAGTCTGGGGTCAAGGCAGCCTCTCACTAACCAGCCTGTTTGGTCCCTCCCCATCCCTGCCCCAGCCAGAGCAGCTCCTCCTCCCCCACAGGGGTGCATGTAATGCAATCTACACGCACTGGCAGGAGTTCATTGC
This sequence comes from Chrysemys picta bellii, assembly GCF_011386835.1. Taxonomy (NCBI): domain Eukaryota; kingdom Metazoa; phylum Chordata; order Testudines; family Emydidae; genus Chrysemys; species Chrysemys picta. The sequence goes on along the minus strand of NC_088802.1, from coordinate 24,542,516 downwards.
ATGATCTGCTTCCTGCTGTTTGGTTCTGGGCTGTTGGAGTACGGGCTTGCAACCATCTGTGCACACATATTATACTAATTGCATCTAGACCACATCTCCCTAGTTTGTTTGTGAGAATGTCCTTATTAACAGCAAGATGGATCACATCTACTGTTTACCCACCTCCACTAGGCCCGTAACCCTGCCAAAGAAGGAGCTAGGATTGGTTTGGAATGATTTGTTCTTGACAAGTCCATGCTCACTAGTCCTAAGAACCAAATTGTCCTGTAGGTGCTGACAAACTGGTTGTTTAATAGGGAGTTCCAGTATCTTTCCAGGTATGTTAATGGATGGGAAGACGGACTTTTTCAGGGATCTCTGACGAGAACTGGGGCACAGCACTTAGTTTGTTGAGGCCATAAAATGGAGACAGGCACCTCTTCTCTCCTCCCAGCACCCCAGATACCTAAAAAGGTGGGACTCACATCCCTCAATGGGCTTTAAAAAAGACAATGGTTACAATGTGGCCCCGACCATTTCTGGTTTCTGCAGACTAGATGTTTTAGCAAAGTTTAGAATTCCTTGGTGCTCAACACCGTGAAACTCCCCTTTCTCCTTCACAAAGGGCTTTAACGCCCCTTATCTCACCCAGGCTCTCGACTGCCCAAAGTTGGAGAATTGTCCCTGTTCCCATTGCAGAGCACCCCCCACGACACACACACAGAGTCCTCCTGGTGGTGGGAGGGGAACAGAGGAAAGGACAGAAGATGTAAGAGATGAAGAGAAAGGAGGGAGGGATGGAGGAAAAGGTAAAACGAAAAGGACAAACCCTAATGTCCCCAGTGATTCTAAGGGACAAAATCCCAGGTGGGGAATAAAATTCGACCACCTTAAGCTAGTGTTTTCCATGCCTAGAATTCAGCTGGCGCCAGATGCATAAGACTGAACAGGTTCCAAACCTCTCGGAGGCTCTTACCTTCTAAACAGGAACGTCTGTTTTCTAGTAAAATCAGGAAACACAAAAGAGAAAACTCAAAAGAGGTTCCTCCTGGCGCTCATATACATGAACCTAAATACTCTCTCAGTCCTCAAAGAGAGAGACCTCGAGAAGGAGACTTGCTGAAGCAAAGCTACAGGGGACTCTGAGGTTTCCCTGGCCCTGCGCCCCTGTCCTGCCTGGCTGATGTCAGCATCTCTCTGTGAGGTCACCACCTCCCCAGCACCTTTGACCAATAGGCTGAGGTGGTGCAAAAGGCCTTTGTGATGTCACTGCCACACCCACCCCTCCCCTGCAGTGCTAATGTTCTGCCACAGGGCAGACACTTTGGAGGTTTGAGCTACTCCCTGTGGATCACCCCGCTCAATGAGTGTTCATTCTAGGAAGGAAGCCGGCTAGACAGTAAAACATCACAAGCTGCTCCCAATACTACACTCGGTTTCTCAGAAATGAATAGACTTTATGGGCAGAAGAGACAGTTAGAGCATCTAATCTGACCCCCTGCATATCACAGGCCTCCTGTCTACCACAATAGCTACTTTTGGGGTAAACACATTCCAGAAAGGCATCTAGTCTTTATTAAATGACATCAAGAGACGGAGAATCCACTACTTTCCTTGGTAGCTTCTTCCTGTGGTCAATCATCCTCGCTGTTGAATATTTGTGCCTTATTTGTCATAGGAATTTGTCTCTTTTCACCTTCCAGCCATTCCCAAACCTCAGCCAGTATTTGTAGGTGACAAATCTCATGAATTGTCACAGATTGCGGTGTTACTAGAGGAGGTTTTGGTATTAACTGATAAGTCACTGGGACCAGATGGCATTCACCCAAGAGTTCTGAAAGAACTCAGATGTGAAATTGCGGAACTACTAATTATGGTTTGTAACTTGTCCTTTAAATCAGCTTCTGTATCCATGACTGGAAGATAGCTAATGTAACGCCAATATTTAAAAAGGGCACTATTGGTGATCCCGGCAATTACGGACCAGTAAGTCTAATGTCAGTACCGGGCAAATTAGTTGAAACAATTGTAAAGAATAAAATTGTCAGACACATAGAAGAACATAAATTGTAGGGCAAAAGTCAACATAGTTTAGGTAAAGGGAAATCGTGTCTTACTAATCTATTAGAGTTCTTTGAAGGGGTCAACAAACATGTGGACAAGGGGGATCCAGTGGACATAGTGTACTTAGATTTCCAGAAAGCATTTGACAAGGTCCCTCACCAAAGGGTCTTATGTAAATTAAGTTGTCATGGGATAAGAGGGAAGATCCTTTCATGGATTGAGAACTGGTTAAAAGACAGGGAACAAAGGGTAGGAATAAATGGTAAATTTTCAGAATGGAGAGGGGTAACTAGTGGTGTTCCCCAAGGGTCAGTCCTAGGACCAATGCTATTCAACTTATTCATAAATGATCTGGAGAAAGGGGTAAAAAGTCAGGTGGCAAAGTTTGCAGATGATACTAAAGTGCTCAAGATAGTTAAGACCAAAGCAGACTGTGAAGAACTTCAAAAAGAGCTCACAAAACTAAGTGATTGGGCAACAAAATGGCAAATAAAATTTAATGTGGACAACGTAAAGTAATGCACATTGGGAAAAATAACCCCAACTATACATACAATATGATGGGGGCTAATTTAGCTACAACGAATCAGGAAAAAGATCTTGGAGTCATCGTGGATAGTTCTCTGAAGACTTCCACGCAGTGTGCAGCGGCAGTCAAAAAAGCAAACAGGATGTTAGGAATCATTAAAAAGGGGATAGAGAATGAGACGGAGAATATCTTATTGCCCTTATATAAATCCATGGTACACCCACATCTTGAATACTGTGTACAGATGTGGTCTCCTCATCTCAAAAAAGATATACTGGCATTAGAAAAGGTTCAGAGAAGGGCAATTAAAATGATTAGAGGTTTGGAAGGGGTCCCATATGAGGAGAGATTAAAGAGGCTAGGACTTTTCAGCTTGGAAAAGAGGAGACTATGGGGGGATATAATAGAGGTATATGGAATCATGAGTGATGTGGAGAAAGTGAATAAGGAAAAGTTATTTACTTGTTCCCATAATATAAGAACTCCACTAGTAACCTCCCTCCAGCCTGACAGTTCACCTTTCAGTACGACCCGTTGTAGTCTCCCCTTTAACCAGTTCCTTATCCACCTTTCAATTTTCATATTGATCCTCATCTTTTCCAATTTAGCTAATAATTCCCCTTGTGGAACCGTATCAAATGCCTTACTGAAATCGAGGTAAATTAGATCCACTGTGTTTCCTTTGTCTAAAAAATCTGTTACCTTCTCAAAGAAGGAGATCAGGTTGGTTTGGCACGATCTACCTTTTGTAAAGCCATGTTGTATTTTGTCCCAATTACCATTGACCTCAATGTCCTTAACTACTTTCTCCTTCAAAACATTTTCTGAGACCTTGCATACTACATATGTCAAACTAACAGGCCTGTAGTTACCCGGATCACGTTTTTTCCCTTTCTTAAAGCTAGGAACTTTGTTAGCAATTCTCCAGTCATACGGTACAACCCCTGAGTTTACAGATTTATTAAAAATTCTTGCTAATGGGTTTGCAATTTCATGTGCCAGTTCTTTTAATATTCTTGGATGAAGATTATCTGGGCCCCCCGATTTAGTCCCATTAAGCTGTTCGAGTTTGGCTTCTAACTCAGATGTGGTAATATCTACCTCCATATCCTCATTCCCATTTGTCATCCTACCATTATCCCTAAGCTCCTCATTAGCCTCTGAAAGACTGAGGCAAAGTATTTGTTTAGACATTGGGCCATGCCTAGATTATCCTTAACCTCCACTCCATCCTCAGTGTTTAGTGGTCCCACTTCTTCTTTATTTATTTTCTTATGATTTATATGGCTATAAAACCTTTTACTATTGGTTTGAATTCCCTTTGCAAGGTCCAACTGTACATGGCTTTCGGCCTTTCTCACTTTTTCCCTACATGTTCTGACCTCAGTAAGGTAGCTTTCCTTGCTGATCACTCCCATCTTCCACTCCTTGTAAGCTTTCTGCTTTTTCTTAATCATCTCTCTGAAATGTTTGCTCATCCAACTTGGTCTACAACTCCTGCCTATGAATTTTCCCCCCTTTCTTGGGATGCAGGCTTCTGATAGTTTCTGCAACTTTGACTTGAAGTAATTCCAGGCCTTCTCCGCCTTTAGATCCACAAGTCCTTCAGTCCAATCCACTTCCCTATCTAATTTCCTTAATTTTTTAAAGTTAGCCCTTTTGAAATCAAAAACCCTAATCACAGATCTATTTTTGTTTACCCTTCCATTTAGTTTAAACTGAATTAGCTCATGATCGCTCAAACAAAGGCTGTCCCCTACAACCATTTCTTCTAAGAGATCCTCACTACCCACACCAAATCTAAAATGGTATCCCCTCTTGTTGGTTCTTCAACTACTTGGTGAAGGAATCCATCAGCTATCACATCTAGGAAAATCTGAGCCCTATTATATTACTAGCACTTGTCCTCCAGTCTATATCTGGGAAGTTAAAATCTCCCATGATCACACAATTCCCATTAGTATTTACTTCATTAAAAACATTGAAGAGGTCTCTATCCCTATCCAAATCAGACTCCTGTTCTAACAGACAGCAAACCCCCCAAAGACAGGGATAGAGCCCAGGAATCGAGATGGTGGGGAAATTTCATTGAAACCGTTTCTGTCCGAAAATCCCATTCAAACTAAACCAGTTTCTTTCTTGAAATCATATCAAGTGGCATGAAAATTCTTTGCAAAAATATTTTGTTGCAAAACAAAAGCATCTTCTGTGTCACAAAAAGAACAGGAGTACGTGTTTGTCTCGTCGCACACAAAGAGGAGACACTTAGATCTCAAAAATTAGATAAGATGTTTCAGTCTGAGCTAAATAGTTGCTGCTCTTAACAATTGCAACATAATAAAATACAAATAAAATAGACTATTTCAGCCATTCTATTATGTCATAATCTGATCTGAGTAAACATGATAGGACACCTCATCTTATGCACTGCTCCTAGTGACACTCTCCAATAGATCCCCATCCTCCACCTGTCGGGAGATAGGTAGGAGCGGATTGTTATCCCTACTTGAAAGAGGGAGAAGCTAAGGCTGAGAAAGGAGAATTGACTTGTCTTAGGTCACACAGCCAGTCCGTGGCAGAGTTGGGAATAGGACCCAAGAGCCCTGATTTTCAAACTAACGATCGGATCTTGAATTTCAGACATTGAATGACCTGAATAAAGTGCTCTCAAGTGAGTTCCAGACCAGCAAGAGTTCATAGTAATTATTCAGCAAGTATTTTAGGAGAACTGGAATGGTAGAGAAAATAATGAACTGCAGAGAAGCAGCAAAATTTGTCGAACATATGACGGGTTATGACTATTTACTTGGTCTTAAAAGAAAACAACAGGGACCTGAGTCTCCTCCCTGTCAATAACGCCGTGCTCAGCCAATCAGGGTAGAGACCGAGGGGCGGGAGGATGAGGGTTCTCACCAGAGAGCCCAAAGGATGGCCCAGGTCACCGCTGGGGATCACTGTCTGAGCACTATTTCAGCCCCACATTTTTCGGTGGACCTCCCACAATGGGAGTTGTAGAGCAACCCCCACGACACACACACACCTCTCCTGGGGAACAGACAAAAGAAGTAAGAGATGAAGAGAAAGGAGGGAGGGATGGAGGAAAAGGTAAAAGAAAAAGGACGAACCTTAATGTCCCCAGAGATTCTAAGGGACAAAATCCCAGATGGGGAATAAAATTTGGCCACCTTAAGCTAGTGTTTTCCATGCCTAAAATTCAGATGGCGCCAGATGCATCAGACTGAACAGGTTCCAAACCTCTCAGAGGCTCTTACCTTCTAAACAGGGACGTCTGTTTTCTAGTGAAATCAGGAAAAAGAAAGGAGAAAACTCAAAAGAGGTTCCTCCTGGTGCTCACGTACGTGACCCCTAATACTCTCTCAGACCTCAAAGAGAGATCTCGAGAAGGAGACTTGCTGAAGCAAAGCCACAGGGGTCTCTGAGGTTTCCCTGGCCCTGCGCCCCTGTCCTGCCTGGCTGATGTCAGCATCCCTCTGTGAGGTCACCACCTCCCCTACACCTTTGGCCAATAGGCTGAGGTCGTGCAAAAGGCCTTTGTGATGTCACTGCCACACCCACCCCTCCCCTGCAGTGCTAATGTCCTGCCACAGGGCAGACACTTTGGAGGTTTGAGCTACTCCCTGTGGATCACCCCGCTCAATGAGTGTTCATTCTAGGAAGTAAGCCGGCTAGACAGTAAAACATCACAAGCTGCTCCCAATGCTACAGTCGGTTTCTCAGAAATGAGTAGACTTTATGGGCAGAAGAGACAGTTAGAGCATCTAATCTGACCCCCTGCATATCACAGGCCTCCTGTCTACCACAATAGCTACTTTTGGGGCAAACACATTCCAGAAAGGCATCTAGTCTTTATTAATGACGTCAAGAGATGGAGAATCCACTACTTTCCTTGGTAGCTTCTTCCTGTGTTCAATCATCCTCGCTGTTGAATATTTGTGCCTTATTTGTCATAGGAATTTGTCTCTTTTCACCTTCCAGCCATTGGGTCTAGTTCTGCCTTTCTCTGCTCGATTAAAGAGCCCTTTAATACCCAATATTTTCTCTCCATTAAGGCACTTCAACACTTCAGTGCAGTCACCTTTCAATCTTCTTTTGATAAGCTAAACAGGTTGAGCTCTTTCAATAGCTCACTAGAAGGCATTTTTCTCCAGCCCTCAGAACATTTGGTGGCTCTTTGCTGCCCAGCTCCAATTTCTAGGACCATCTTTTTCAAAGGAGGACATCAACACTGGAGGCAGTATTCCAATAGCAGTCTCACTGCTGCTGTGTCACCTCCCTATCCTACTCACGGCTCTGCTCCTACGTCTAATGATGGCTTTAGCCCTGTTCACCACAGCATCACACTGGGAGCTCATGTTGAATGGCTTTTCCACTCTGGCCCCTAAATCCATTTCAGAGTCACTGCTTTCCTGGATACACGTCCCCCTTCTGGAGGTGTGGCCGGCGTGCCTTGTTGCCACGCATAGAACCTTGCATTGGGCTCTGCTCAAACTTGTTTTCTTTGAATGGGTCCAGCTGGCTGAATGAGCCAGATCGCTCTGTATCACTGCCCTCTCCCCATCAGTAATTACCACTCTGCCTGTATTTTGTCACCCCCCCAATCTTATCTGCAGTGATTGTATGTTTTCTCCCAATTCATTGATAAAAATTATTTTTAAAAATTAGTCCTTGAGAGCTTCTTCAGACCCTTAGTACCCAGGACCTGCTCCCCACATCACAGTGAGAAATGCTGTCCAGCCCTGCTGGTACATAGGGGATAAGCACAGAACAAACGTACCTTTAGGAGCTGTGTTGTCCATAGGCTCTGAACAACATGTGGGGGTCAGCAGATTACAAACGCACGACAGACCTGTAGTGTCGACAGGTCCCAACTTTGTCTCAGTTTCCCACCCTGTAAAATGGGGAGAACAAACAAAACCTTGATTAGCTCCATTTGATAGCTGGGGAAAACGAGGCACCCAGCGGTGCAGAGACTCGCTCATGGTCCCAAAGCCAGGAATAGAAAACAGCAGATCTGATAGCCAGGCCTGGGACCTAACCCTGGTTTTCCTGGCCTTGCTGCTCTAAGTTTAGTCACAGCCTCCATGTCTTTTCCCCCGTGTCCCTTAACCCCACGTCACTGCAGAAGAGAGATTTTCTGGTAGCCAGCTGGCTCTCCTGCATGTGGATGTCGTTCCAAAAGACGTGCTCTGGCTCAGTCCCATGCTATGGTTGGCTGAAGGAACCACTTGGTCACATTCTAGCCCTGAGTTATACAGGAGGGGCGACTAGATGCACATAATGGTCCTTTCTGACCTGAACCTCTATCAATCGCTACATTTTCTGCTGCTAGGAAGAGAACTCTGGACCTATTTTCTCTCATTCACTTTCAGTCGGAATAATTTCAATCCAGGCCAAAGGATTTCCTCTTCCATTGTGTCTTCAGCACCTTTGGGAGCAACCAGTTACTGTTACCCACAGGTTACCAGTTTCAACCTGTCCCTGGTTGAGATGGCCAGGAAAGGGGTTGGAGCTCAACTGCACCTGGCCCAGGTGATGCAGCTCCCTAGGGTGAAGGGAATAAGTGTGGGGGTCACGTGACAAGACGCAGCCTGTGACTAGGACCCAGGCCTGCTGAGAGATAGAAGGGCAGCCTGTGCTCAGCCAGGAGAGAGACCCCAAGGGAAGCAGGCATGGGAGGGGCTTGGAGAGTCCTTTAAAGGTCAGGGACAAGCTGGGAAGGGGCCAGGCTGAGCACTAAGGACAAGGCCCTAGGAGGGAAAGACAGGGAAGTTTAGGAGATGGGGCACATAGTCCAGTTGGTTTCGGCTCCCAGGACCAGACACCCAGAGGTGAAGGTGATTGTCGGGGCTTCTGTCCTTCTTCCCCAGTGTAGATTTGATAGTGGAGAAGACTGATGCCGTAAGGGGGAAGTGAGTTACCCCAA
>NC_088802.1:24473433-24533500 GCF_011386835.1 Chrysemys picta bellii | reverse complement strand
CACAGACACACGAAACCCACCCATCTGAACGGGACTCATCCATGCAATCAGGAATTTCCACCCAAAGGAACTGAAGACAGGTGTGTCGTGTATCTGCTCCTCTATCCCTCACCCCTGTCCCTGGAGCGCCCCAGGATGCGACTGACGGGGTGGCTGGCTATTATGGAGGCACAAAGGGGTTGGGAGAAAATAATCAACAAGAACTTTTGCTGAAAATGCAAACCTAAGCTGGAAATCTGTGCAGGGCTGGGCTCAGCGAAAATGATCTTTTGAGCTGCTCTTATTAACCGTGGTCCTGTATTTCCTAGTTTGTATCAGACCCAGAAGCAGCAGTAGCATGAGGCTTTCTCCCAGGATTTCCATTAAGCCCAAACCCCAGATACGTCCGTAATTGGTGAGAAGGGCTGATTTTACAAGGGGAGAGGGATAGCTCAGTGGTTTGAACATTGGCCTGCTAAACCCAGGGTTGTGAGTTGAATCCTTGAGGGAGCCATTTAGGGATCTGGGGCAAAAATCTGTCTGGGGATTGGCCCTGCTTTGAGCAGGGGGTGGGACTAGATGACCTCCTGAGGTCCCTTCCAATCCTGATATTCTATGATAAGATTTCCAGACCACCCACATCCTACTTATCTTGAGACAAGTACCAACAGTTTGGACGCCTGTCCCAGCTGAACCTCTGCACTACGGAAATTCAGCACCGGTAGGGCTCCCAGCTTCCCTCCCGCTGAAAAAATCCCTCTTTCCAAACCTGCCCCCCAAACTCCCCCCTACGCACGCTCTCCATGCAGGCTCTGTCAGGAAGGCCAATTGGACAGGGCCTTGTGTCCTGGGGATGCACTGAAGGGCCATGGTCAGGAGGGGAATGGAAAGATGCAGTTTTGGGGGGGGGGGCAACGCCCCTTCACATTCCCCCGCATCTTCACCCCTGCCAGTGGACCAGCCAGGACTACATCTTGGGAGGAGCATAGAGAGCTTTTGGGCCAGGTGCTGGCTAAAGAGGCTTGGAGCTGAGAGCAGGGAGGCTAATCCCTGCTGTTGGTTCCTGTTGTGTTTGGAGAAGCAGGACTATATATGTTCCTTGTAAATAAACAAGACATCAAAAAATTACCAGACTCCATTGCCAATTTCTGCTCCCCACTGGAACATCCCCAGGGCCCCAAACTTTGACTAGCCCCTTGGGTTGAAGAGGGACACCAATATCTTTATTGTGTGGTTTCGTTGCACGTCTATCTAATCTCAGTGGTTTATCAGCAATTAATTACTGTTGCAATGTTTTCTCATGTAATAACCATATTTATTAAAAACACAGAGGCCAGGTTTTTGAACCCAAACTCACCACTGCTAATACATGCAGGATTCAGATGTAAAGTCCTGGCTTTGAGTCATCCCCCATTTAAATGCTCAATTACAGTTGCTAGAAATCCAGTGTCATGATTCATTGATCACGAATGCCAAGGGGCAGTGGCAGGGCTGGGAGAAGCAGAGGTAAATGTGGGTCTAAAGTTATTGTGAGTGACATGGCTTCCAGCGAGGCAGAGTGGAAGCAGGGCTCCAGTTATACACACCAATCACACTCTTTGTGTCATTCGAACGCATCGGCGGTGTCGGCTCTCAGCATTTATTCCAGGGGACTTACCATGTAGAAGCCAACAGGAAGGGAGTGAGCAGAGTGGAGGCATTGCAGGGACTGCACTGATTAGGTGGGGGATGGCGCTCCGTGTCTGATCTAATATTGTCTCCCCTTCTCAGCGGCGCGGGCTCCCAAGGAGGATGGGCTCCTCCTTCCGGACCCAGCACACGTCTGTTGGCTTAACCAGGATGAGGGAAGACTTGCAATCCCCACTCTTACAGAACCCTGCCCAGTAGATGTAGCCTTTCCCATTGAGCAGGACGTTCTGACACTTGTCGTACCACTAGCCTCCATAGCTACTTGCGCAATTCCCACTGGTCTGGTCCTGATCCTTGTCAGTCGTGCTGAACTTCATGTTGTCGTGTATGCCCCCCAGGCCGGAGTGGTAGGTGGTGAGATAGTCCTCGCCGTCCCCAGAGTACCTGCCCAGCCTCAGCGGGTACCCGCTCGGCTCATCCTCGACACTGAAGATGTCGTACTCTGTGTAGCGGGTGTTGTTGGATTTGTCCTCCACCACAAAGCGGACCTTGTAGGTGTTCTGCCGCGTGAGCAGGGACAGGTACTCGTTGCCCGGCCAGTAATCCTGCTGCACGTTCCCAAAGCCATACTTGTAGGTGCTCCAGGACTCCTTCCAGGTGATCTCTGTGTTGTAAGAATTTCTTTGGACAATGGTCCAGCCTTTGCCTTCGGTGTCCATGTCACACCACACCACTCGAGGGGGAGAGCCTGCCGGCTGGATGACATGGACCCCACTGGGGCTGTCCCTGGGAATGTTGCTGCAGTCTTTGGGGAACCCTGAAATGCCACGAACATCAGGTTAAGGGGGCAGGTGGGGGGGGGAGTGAGCGCTAGCTAGTTCGATCAAATCAGCCTGGGGTAACTGGAGGCTGGGTTTTAGAGGCAGGTCCTGTGTATTTCACAATACTACAGCCACAGAATCCGCCCCGGCCATTCCTGGCCACAGAATCCCGCTCCAGATCTTACACTTTCATTTTACCAATAAAATAAAATAAGAATAGTTTCTTGCTCTGCTGGTTTTGAAGAAACCTTGAGGAGATGAATCAAGTGTAAACCAAGGCTCTGTATCCTTCCCGAGTCCGTACAGCTGAAGAAATCATTTGGGGAGGGTGGGGGAGACGCTGCCAGATCCATCTCAGCGAATGTTAATTATGAAACCCATCGGTGACAATTTAAATGAGAGTTTTCAAAGAGCCCTAAGGGAGTTTGACACCCGACTGTGATTGGAATTCAGTGGGATTTAGGCACCCAACTCCCTGTGGCGCCTTTGAAAATTCCAGACATCCTATTGAGGGGCTTGTCTTTGGGGCGGAAATTGTCCCGAACTATCCTGGTAGAATGAGAGCACTGTGGTTATACTGCCCCTCCCTTCCCCAGGGTCCTCCCTCGAGCCTGAGCCCCCCCAGCTCCCCTACCCCCCAGACAATCCCCCTGTGTGCCCCTCCCCCATAGCTGAGCCGAGGGGGAGGAGCTGCTGAGCACTGCGGGGGCAGGGGCTCAGGGCCACCTCTGGAGCTGGTTCGGCCCCTAACCTGCCTGGGCAAGCCCCTGAGCAGCTCCCAGAGCCGCTGGAGGTGTGGGGAGAAGGGAATGAAAACCCCTGACAAGGAGGAACTGGCTCTCCCTGCTACCTGGATTCTGGGCGCAAGGCTTCTAGGCATGAGCGAGAGATCCCCAGCTGTTAGCCGGGGCTAGCCCTAGTATAGGAGTTGGTGAGATTGAAGGGTAGAACTCCCAGCCAATTTGGGGGGGGGTGCCTGGTTCCCACACGCTGCCCTGCGGTTGGCACCAGCGCTCTTCAGTCACTGCCGGGGGCTTGGCAGCCGTTACCGGAGAAAGGGATAACGAAGCTGTGTAAAGCAAACAGCCAGTCGAGCAGCACCTCCCCCACCCCGGCTGGCCCATTCCCAGGCGCTGGAGGCCTGCGAATGGGAGTAGTGGGCTCACTAGCGCAGGCCGGCCTTGCGATCCCTTTGGAGAACTCAGCGTTTCTTTGGGCCCAGCGCTGGCGGGAGGGCTGGAAGGTGCATTCAGTGGATAAGTGGATCTAGGGGTGACCCCGGCATGGGGGAGAGGAGCAGAATCAGGCCCACGATGCCCTGATCTCAGATATGGCAGATGATAGAAGCTCTCCGACGGGTTCTCTACTCACCCCTCTCGACCTTCTTGTGGGCCAGGGCCCCGTTGCCCTGCACGGGGGCTACGCAAAGGAGCGCCATCATGGACAGCACAGACAGAAACACGAGAGAGCTGGACTGGAACCCTGCAGGGGACAGAAACCGCTGGACATGAGACCAGGAGAGAGTTTCACAAGTGCCTAAATCCCACTAGAAGTCACTGGGATTTAGGCACTTAAGTGACTTAGCCACTCTTGAAAATGTTACCCTTAGACACTAAGGCCAGAGTTTTCAGAGGGCTCAACTACTGGGCCAGATTTTCAGAAGAGCTCAACTCCCAGGTAGGCACCGCAGGACATGGCTGGATATTCAAAGGGGGTCAGCATGGGGGGGGTGGGCCCAAGTCTCTGGAGACGGGGTGAAGCCCACCATTCACCTCTCCCCCGGCCCGGCCACGTTCTCCGTCTCTGCAGCCGGCCTGATTAGCACACAGCAGGGACCCAGCTGCATGGTAAAAACCATTCAAAGATTGCGGGTCCGATTGCCTGGCTCCCGGGTCCCGGGCGGGTCAGGGCCGGCTGAAGCGCTCCCTGTGGTGGGGAAGGAGCTGCCTCCTCTCTCCCCGCGCTGCACCGCTGCAAGGGGAGTGCTGCTCGGAGCAACCCCCTCTGTCCCAGCTCCCCCCGTCCACAGTCACTACCACCAGCCAGAGGGCAGTGCCCGCTCACCCACACAGAGACAGCAGCTGGGCAGCCTCCGGCAGGGCTCTGCCCCCCTCAGATGAGCGCCAGGTAAGAGGGGCCCAGGGCACAGAGCTGCTGTGTGCCCCACGCCAGGCATGCTGCCCCCTGCACTGCAGCCCAGCAGCCCAGAGGGGGACACGCTGCTGACACTGCAGCTGTTCTGTGGGCCCAGCTCAGGCCAGGCTTAAAGTGGGCAGAGTCGCCAGGGGCCACAGTCCTGGCCAAAAAGAGTTCAAAATGGAGCCGGGTCGCTGAGGGGTGCACTGTAAGCGCTGCCCTAGCAAGGGCATGGCCATTTATTTCAGCCGGGATTAACATAGACACCCCTCCCCGTCCCCACACATGCTTTTCCCAGGCCACCTTCAGCACTCAGCACAGGAATTCACAATGACCTTGCCGGGATCAGCAGCCCAGAGCAATCCAGACTCTTGGACAGAAACTGGCTCATTCACCCCCTCCCTCCGCCCCCAGGTATATCTATCACGGCCCTGGTATTACATCTTGTGTAGCTACAGCCCACATAACGCAGAGCACGGCATATGCAGCCCCCAGTGGTAAATAGGTTGAGTAGGGTTACCATATTTCAGCAAGCAAAAAAGAGGACGGGAGGAGCCCCACCCCTGTTCTGCCCTAGCCCCGCCCCTGCCCCACCCACTTCCCGCCCCCCTCAGAACCCCCAACCCTCCCCCCTCGCTCTTTGTCCCCTGACTGCCCCCTCCTGGGACCCCTGCCCCTAACTGCCCCCCCAAGACTTCACCCCCTACCTAAGCCTCCCTGCTCCTTGTCCCCTGACTGCCCCCTCCTGAGACCCTCTCCCCAATCCTAACTGGCCACCTAGGACCCTACCCCCTACCTGTGCCCTGATTGCCCCAACCCTTATCCACACCCCCAGACAGAGCCCTGGGACTCCCACACCCCATCCAACCACTCCCCACCCCCTGACAGCCCCCCCCAGAACTCCCGACCTATCTAAACCCCTCTGCTCCCTGTCCCCTGACTGCTCCGATCCCTCTCCCCACCCCTGCCCCCTGACAGCCCCCCCAAAACTCCCAAACACCCACCCCCCACTCCTTGTCCCCTGACTGCCCCCTCCTGGGACCCCTGCTCCTAACTGCCCTCCAGAACCCCACCCCCTACCTAAGACTCCCTGTTCCTTGTCCCCTAACTGCCCCCTCCTAAGACCCCCCCCCAAATTCCCCCCCAGGACCCTACCCCCTACCTGTACCCTGACTGCCCAAAACCTTATCCACACTCCCCCCCAGAAAACTCCCCCCTGAACTCCTGAACCCCCCCCATCTCTTGACTGCCCCATCCAAAACCTCCCTGCCCCTTCTCCTGCCCCCTGGCTCCCTTGTCGTTGCCCTTTGGTTCACCTAAGGGCTCTCTGGGAGCTTGCTGAGTCTGAGCCGTTCTCCCGGCACGCTGGCCAGCAGCGGGGGAGGAGCTCCAGCCTGCCGGAGGCGAATGCAGGGAGGGAGTGAGCTATGCTGCAGGGGGGGGAGGGGGAAGTGGAGGAGGGGTCTCTCTCGCTGTCGGAGCCCCATGTAAGTAGCACCATCCGGCTGCCCTGTTAGCCGCGAGTGCTCTGCATGGGGGGGGAGGGGAGAGAGGGAAGTCCGGACATTAACAAATTCCCCCCGGACGCTATTTTTAGTTAAAAAATCCGGACATGTCCGGGGGAATCCGGACGAATGGCAACCCTAAGGTTGAGAACCCTACAGCAGAGGCTCACGTGTGAAGCTCCAGAGGTCCCAAGTTTGATTATAGCTGCTGCCGGCCCATGACAGTTGCAAAATGGCAGCTTTTTGTGGGGTGGGGTGGGGTGGGGTGGGGTGGGCCGGGCAGGGTGTGTGTGTGTGTGTCAAAGTGCATTCTGTCAGCCATCATTGTATTCATGTGGTGTTGCAAAGTTAGAAAGTCCACAACTAACCCCACAAGTGACTTATACTGTTAGTCTTAAAGGTGCACAGGACCCTCTGTTACTTTTTACAGATTCAAACTAACACGGCTACCCCTCTGATACTTCCCACAAGTGACCGTGATACAAACGTGCAAATGAATTAGAGAGAGAGAGAGAGAACACCGTGTAAACGACACACCGAAACACACTGCTGCAATGGAAACACTTTGCCCAGACATGCAGGGCTGGCTTTAGCAAGAGCGGGGCCCGATTCCTGGGGGCGGGGCTTGCTGCAAGCCCCGCCCCCAGGAATCGAGCCGCGCCGCGGGGAGGGGGGGACGGGGGGAGACCCAAGCCGCGCCGCGCCGCGAGGGGGGGATGGGGGGAGACCCGAGCCGCGCCACGCCGCGCCGCGAGGGGGCGACGGGGGGAGACCTGAGCCGCGCCGCGGGGGGGGATGGGGGGAGACCCAAGCCGCGCCGCGGGGGGGGACGGGGAGAGACCCGAGCCGCGCCGCGGGGGGGGACGGGGGGAAACCCTAGCCACGCCGCGCCGTGGGGGGGGGACTGGGGGAGACCTGAGCCGCACCGCGCCACAGGGGGGGGGACGGGGGGAGACCCGAGCCGCGCCACGCCGCGGGGGAGACGGGGAGACCCGAGCCGCGCCGTGGGAGCCGCGCCGCCAGGACTGGGCCGGGCCGGAGCCGACCCGAGCTGCGGGGGCCGGGCTGGAGCCAAGCCGGGCCAGAGCCGCTGGGGCCTGCGGGAACGGGCCACGCCTCCCCGGAGCCCTTCTCACGCCCCCACCACCCCAGCTTATCTTGTGCTGCCGGCCCGCCCCTGCTTCTTTTCAGACTTCCCGCGAATAAGCAAGGAAGGGGGCGGAGCGTTCAGGGGAGGGGAGGAGGGGGAAGTGAGCGGACAGCTGCAGCGTGGGGCCCTCTTGGCGCTAAAGCCGGCCCTGCAGACATGATCCACAGACAGATTGCATTGGAAACACCTTCTTTTTGGAGCTGCCTGGACCCCAAATTCTTCAGACAATGTCACAGCCCAAGTAACTGTGACACGCTGCCAGCAATCTCAGGTATCCTTGTGAGAGGGAGGAGAGAGGTGTAACCCCATGGCAGGCAAAGGGTTAAAGCTTTAAAGGAGAAGGATTTCAGTGAGTCTGACAAGCCAGAACTACAATGTTTGGAACTGAAGTGAAATAACAATCTGGAGTCACTCATCCTTGAAAACACGCCTCCGCTTCTCCTGACGCCCCAGAGGAGTGGGGACACTGCCAGCTAGCAGCCGTTCACACACTCTAATAGTCTAAGACACAGAGGGCCTGAGTTCGACCTGTGACCTTGGAAAACTCATTACACTGCACCATACCTCAGTTTCCCCATTTTTAAAACATGGTTTATGCTAGTTCCTTTGTGTTCTAAAGTACTTTGGCCCCAATGCCCAAAGGTACCTGGGGCAGGGAGGGAGGATTCCTGCCTAGGGTCCAGCAGAGCGCTGGGCAGGGGATCCCCGCCAGGCTCCTGGTACCCCATGGCTCTGGGGGCACTCTTTACCCACCAGGAGGCACTGCCAGACTCCTAGCTAGCCAGGCTCATGCTGCAGCATGCACTAGCGGGGGGAAATGCTGCTCCGTTTCAAAGGAAAAGCAGCATGTACCTCACTGCGCCCCCATCCCTTGTGCCTCGGCCAGGCAGGGTCGGGAAAGCAGAGGATGCACCAGGGCTCCCCTCCCCATTGTGCACCTGCCCGGGCTGAGGGACGACACTGGGAGGAGTGCAGGCTGCCCCTCTCTATGCGGTAGTTACTGCGTCTGTCTGGGCACGTTCCTTCCTGTGCCCGGGCACTCAGGGCACATGGTGTCCCACAGGGGCCACATAGCATACCCTGCCACTGCACCTCCCCCACGTGCCCACACCGCCTGGGGCTCTGGTGCCCACCACCAGGCTCTGGCCCTACATCTCCAGGCTGTGTGAAATACTGGGCATTTCAATAAAACTCACCCATCCCGAGGCTGCAGGTGAGCGGACGAGTTAGCACCCTGAAGCGTCCCACTTCCACATCAGAAACCAGAGCCGGGTCTCCATGCCTTTATGGGGAAAACGCCACTCCACACCCAGCTTATCTTGCTTTCTCAACTGCTGGCCTCAAGCCTGGCCTGTGGGCAGGGAGGGAGCCCCCTCCGGAACGTCTGCCCATCCTTTATTTACCGCAGATACCAGATTTCTTGGGCTCCCTCCCTCCTCCCCGAGAATGCCAACGTTTCTGAAGCCGGGCAGGTGTGAGCCAGGGATTTAATTTCTCAGTGGGACTCTGCGGCATTACCGTATCATCGGCCTTCCAGACGAAGGACGCACTAAATGGAGAGGATCAAGCCAGAGGAGATGGCAGGAACGGGAGTTGTGCAGAACGCCATGGGTGTGTAACGCTTGTGCCAGGTGATATTGGCAGTGACAAGGACGAGAATCAGGATCTCGGGGTTCCTCTTAGCATTGCAAAGCAGAACCAGCTGGAGCGTCCCTCCCAGAAATCTGGGAAACTGACCAGCACGCCCCTAACAGGCAGCTTTTCCCCCGTCGCGAGCACTGAGTCTGAGTCTAACACACGAGAACTTTTATTTAGAGGAGAAAGAAACGCAGCATGAACTGGGGAAACCACCACAAGAGTGACTCAGCAGTATGTGAACTGTGAGTGAAACGCCCGCTCTACAATCCTTTGGGTAGCAGCCCCTTGCCTCATCCAGCTTGGGATGAGAGAGTCCAATGGACGAATGTCCCTTTGGCACACCCCTGCCATTTTCCCTCTGCTGTCCTCTTACCCGGTTTACGGGCCTAGCTCAGCAGAGTTTGAGAGTTCAGGGGGCGTTCGGGGGGGGGGGGGGGGTTCGCCTCCTGCCCCAGGGAGAGAAGGGGTGGGCCAGGGATGCCTCTGCCTCTGCTCTGCACCGCTGCTGCTCCATGCTGCCGTCTCTGCCTGGAGCTGCGATGCCATGCTCTGAGGGGCCTCCAGCTAGGGTGACCAGATGTCCCGATTTTATAGGGACAGTCCCGATTTTTGGGTCTTTTTCTTATATAGGCTTCTATTACCCCCCACCCCCGTCCCGATTTTTCACATTTGATGTCTGGTCATCCTACCTCCAGCCCGGAGTGAGTCCAGCTCTTAGTGACTTCCCTGGCTAGGGGGAACCTCGCTGCTGCTCCCCCCTGTACTGTCTTTCACCACAGCACCAGCTCTATGGTGCCCACGCAAACCGGCTTCACAGTGTTTTCAGCTCGAGGGATCACTGAGAAGAAACCAGGACTTCCAGCTGAGTCCAGTCAGCTCTGTCTTTAAGCACTGGGCAGACCCAATGTTTTGTAGGCGCCTTTCACCAAACCCACACACCCGGTGGGAACCCCTCTCCCCATCCCCCTCGGACTTTCAGTTCCATTTGGTATCACTAATCCCTGCTTAGCACGTGAGGTTACAGAGAC
This sequence comes from Chrysemys picta bellii, assembly GCF_011386835.1. NCBI lineage: Eukaryota > Metazoa > Chordata > Testudines > Emydidae > Chrysemys > Chrysemys picta. The sequence goes on along the minus strand of NC_088802.1, from coordinate 24,523,614 downwards.
TGAACCCCAGCTCCTGCCATTGTCCCGACAGGTCATGGCCGGGTGAGGAGATACCTGAGTGGGATGGGCTGGAGCGAGACTGCGCTGCTGCTGCATCTGTCCCACAGGGAAGAGGATCAAACTGGATTCATTCAGCGACTGTCAAGGCAGCTGCTCTCTGTGTCCCAGCTCTCTGGCTGGGATACAGGGGGCAGGAACTGGTGCATTAGAGGGAACAGCTCCACGTCCGTATAGTTCTGGAAAAGAGCACCCAGGCGGTTCACCCGCATGCACGCTTCTCGACCCTGCAACCTGCCAGCACCTGGCACACGCCATCGAAATGTGCAACAAAGGACACGAGATGGGACCTGTTTATTTTGTTGCACGTGGCACCAGTTTGCTTAGTGTGATGTGCTCCAGTCTGCTCATTTGGGGACCAGGTTTTTGGATGAGGGGGAGTTTGTGCTGTCACACAAACAACAAATGAATCTCCCACATGCAATTCATGCTACCTCCTCCCCCCCGCCTGCACACCCCGAATGCCAGCTGCAGCCGGCCCCATAAGTCTGGCTGCCCCAACAAACTGGTAAAGCAGCTTCCAGTGGATTCTGGCTGATTCATAGAATCATAGAATATCAGGGTTGGAAGGGACCTCAAGAGGTCATCTAGTCCAACCCCCTGCTCAAAGCAGGACCAATTCCCAACTAAATCATCCCAGCCAAGGCTTTGTCAAGCCGGGCCTTAAAAACCTCCAAGGAAGGAGACTCCACCACCTCCCTAGGTAACGCATTCAAGTATTTCACCACCCTCCTAGTGAAATTGTTTCTCCTAATATCCAACCTGGACCTCCCCCACTGCAACTTGAGACCATTGCTCCTTGTTCTGTCATCTGCCACCACTGAGAACAGCCGAGCTCCATCCTCTTTGAAACCCTCCTTCAGGTAGTTGAAGGCTGCTATCAAATCCCCCTCATTCTTCTCTTCTGGAGACTAAACAATCCCAGTTCCCTCAGCCTCTCCTCATAAGTCATGTGCTCCAGACCCCTAATCATTTTTGTTGCCCTCCATTGGACTCTTTCCAATTTTTCCACATCCTTCTTGTAGTGTGGGGCCCAAAACTGGACACAGTACTCCAGATGAGGCCTCACCAATGTCGAATAAAGGGGAACGATCACGTTCCTCGATCTGCTGGCAATGCCCCTACTTATACAGCCCAAAATGCCGTTAGCCTTCTTGGCAACAAGAGCACACTGTTGACTCATATCCAGCTTCTCGTCCACTGTGACCCCTAGGTCCTTTTCTGCAGAACTGCTACCTAGCCTTTCGGTCCCTAGTCTGTAGCAGTGCATGGGATTCTTCCGTGCTAAGTGCAGGACTCTGCACTTGTCCTTGTTGAACCTCATCAGGTTTTTTTTGGCCCAATCCTCTAATTTGTCTAGGTCCCTCTGTATCCTATCCCTACCCTCTAGTGTATTTACCACGCCTCCTAGTTTAGTGTTATCCGCAAACTTGCTGAGAGTGCAGTCCACACCATCCTCCAGATCATTAATAAAGATATTAAACAAAACCGGCCCCAGGACCGATCCTTGGGGCACTCCGCTTGAAACCGGCTGCCAACTAGACATGGAGCCATTGATCACTACCCGTTGAGCCCGACGATCTAGCCAGCTTTCTATCCACCTTACAGTCCATTCATCCAGCCCATACTTCTTTAACTTGGCGGCAAGAATACTGTGGGAGACCGTATCAAAAGCTTTGCTAAAGTCAAGGAATAACACATCCACTACTTTCCCCTCATCCACAGAGCCAGTTATCTCATCATAGAAGGCAATTAGGTTAGTCAGGCATGACTTCCCCTTCGTGAATCCATGCTGACCGTTCCTGATCATTTTCCTGGCTACGCATCTGTGACGAACTGGGACTGTTCTTACTGTGGTCTTTGAATGCTGACAGGGGAGTGTGGCTAGGATAGTCTGCATTGGGGGATGGGAGACTGACCGGAGAATACCTGAGCATGTAACATGAGAACCCAGGAAGGGGTTAGAGGCCAGGTGACACCTTTGCCCAGGAAACTGAACAAAGGCTGTGGGAGGGGTCGCTGAAGGGAGAGTTTCAGGAGCTGGCTGGTGGAATGGCTGGGAGGCAGACAGGGCTCTGACCTCCCAAGGGGGCTGGGGTGCCCGAGGACCCCAAGATGGACCTAACTGAGGGGGGTCCTGTTTTCTGTGCCTGCAGGACCTGTCTTGAACTCTGTTCCTGTCATCTAAATAAACCTTCTGCTTTACTCGCTGGCTGAGAGTAATGGTGAATCGCAGGAAGCCAGGGGTGCAGGACCCTGCATCCCCCCACACTCCGTGACAGGATCACCCCCATCAGCTGGGCGTGCTGGGCCGACCCCATGCACAACAGGGGCAGCAGCGCGGCCACCCTCGCGCTCTGATTGTGACTCGGGATTGTGGGGGCTTCTCACCTGTCCCATGGAAATGTGGCCAAAGGCGCCAATTGTCCCTTCATCAAAATGGCGCCATCTCCCACTGCTGCCAGTGGGGCTGAGGCCTGCACGAGGGCCGCCCCGTCCCCACGCTCTGTCTGCACGTGGCAGGCAGGCTGCCCTCCTGACGCTGGCGGCCACCTCCTGCTGGGCTCCAGGAGGCTGAAGCCGAGCCCACAGGCAGACTGGCTGAGGCCATGGTTCAGGGCCTGGACAGCGCATGGGGACTGTGAGGGGATGTGGGGGGAAGGCTGAGCGGGTTGCAGGGGGATGTGGGGGCAGGGATAGGGGGCAGGCTGAGGGGGACAGAGGGATATGGGCATGAGGGAGACAGAGTGTGCAGGGGGAACGCTGACAGGGGTAGTGGGTGTGGGGGGCAGGGAGAAGGCTGAGGGGGCCAGGGAGTGTGGGGGGCAGGGGGGAAGGCTGAGGGGGGCATGGGGATGGGGCAGAGGGAAGGCTGAGGGGGTTGGAGGTGATCATGTGGGATATAAGAGCGGCTGAGGGAGGTGCAGGGGCATGTGGGGGCAGGGGCAGAAGAATGTGGGGGAAGGTTAAGGGGGCCAGGGTGTGGGGAGCCGAGGGAGGCTGAGGGGGGTACAGGGGGATGGGGACAGGAAGGAGGCTAAGGGAGGCAGGAGGGAGGCTCAGGGAGAGGTGGGGGGCAGGGGAGAGGCTAGGGTTTGTGCACAGAGGACAGTGCTGGGGCTGGCAGATGGGGGGATCACGGCAACTCTCCCAGCCAGGGAGGTGGGGTGGCCTTCCTCTCCCAGCAGCCAGGGCTGGGCTGTCCTGCAACGTTCCCAACTCTCAGGCAGGGCTGGCTCTAACTTTTTTGCCGCCCCAAGCAAAAAAAAAGAGTGCCGCCCTCCATAGCGCCGCCATAACACACGCCCTCAGAACCACGACGCCACCCCACCCCACCTCCGCGGAGCGCTGCGTAGCCGAACACCCCGCCCCCTGCAAAGCGCCGCCGAACACCCCCCCACCGCAGAGCGCTGCTGAACACACCCCACCCCCGCGGAGCGCTACACCGCCGAACCCCCCAGCCCCCCGCGGAGCGCCGCGCATCCAAACACCCCCCCCCCGCAGAGCGCCGCCAAACACCGCCCCCCCCACGGAGCGCTGCCGAACACACCCCACCCCCACGGAGCGCCACACCGCCAAACCCCTCAGGCCCCCCGAGGAGCGCCACACATCCAAACACCCCCCTCCCGCAGAGCGCCGCCAAACACCCACCCCCCGCGGAGCGCCGCCGACCCCCCCAACCCCCCGCGGAGTGCCGCGTAGCTGAACACCCCCCCCCGCGGAGCGCCGCCAAATGCCGTGCCGTCGAACCCCCCGACCGAGCGCCACCGAACACCGCCCCCGCAGAGCGCCGCGCCGTGCTGCTGAACCCTCCCACCACCACACATATCTCCCGCCAAGCGCTGCGCCACCAAACACTCCACCACCGAGCCGCGCTGCCAAACAGCGCCCCCGCCCCCACGGAGCACCCCGCCGTGCCGCCACCCCCCCCCGCCCGGAGCACTGCTGCCGAATCCCACCCCCCCCAGTGCCCCCTACACGCCCAGCCGACAAAACAAAAACAACCCACCCCACCCCCAGCGACCAAACTCCCCCTCCCCCCAAAAAACCCCACCACCCCAAGATTGGCCGCCCCTTACCAGGTGCCGCCCCAAGCATGTGCTTGGTCGGCTGGTGCCTGGAGCCGGCCCTGCTTTCAGGGCCTGAGTGCGAGTCCCGGGCTTTGGGCACCAACAGGAGGAGCTGCTGTGATAGTGGGAGAAGTTCCTTTGACGCCGTGATGTTCAGGGCTGGGCCTGCGGGCAGAGCTCTGTGCGAGAGCCCCAAGGCTGAGGGCACAGACCTGCCCTGCTCTCCCCGCATGTCTGACCCCATAGCAGAGAGGGTGCCAGGGCAGGGCACGGGGGACCTCAGCAGAGGAGAGGGCAGCGGGAGGCAGAGGAGTGTTGCTGCTGGGTGCAGACAGTACCAGGCAGTGGCTGGCAGTTCCCCTGCCTTACGGGGAGGAGAGGGGAAGTGGAGTCTCCATCGGAGCAGCCAGCAGGAGCCGGGCATTACAGGCTGACTTTTCTACCTGGAATGATCACACCCATTGGCCGGGGAGTCAAAAGCCAGATGTAAAAACATGCTCTGATTTGTTTTCTTTTTAGAAGAAGGAACCCACCAGCCTCACTGTTCCTTCTCCCCCCTCTGGTGAATACTGGGTCAGCCGCACGGACAAGCCAGTCTGCTGCCTTGCTTCAGGGCTCAGTTTCTTCTTCAGCTGAGGAGAAAGGAACCATGGAACAGCAACGTAACATCACAGTCCCTTTCCCCACCTGTCCTGTGGGGTCTTCTGACCTTTAGAGCTACTGGTCAGGGCCTCCCCCAGTCTGCGGGGGGGCCACAGGGCCTGCTGGCCTCCTCGCAGCCTCTGCTGAGGCTACAGGAGAGAGGCCTCTTCAGTTTGCAGAAAGAAAGAAATCTCTGGGGTGAGCACACAGCAGATGTCTGTTTTCCCAGGGCCAGATGCTGCCACCTTGTCACTGGAAGGGCCCGTGTGACCTCTGACCACAGATGAGGGAGGACGCCCAGCCTGGCTAGACAGATTCCTTCCTGGCATGGCTGGGGACAGAAGCCTGCAGCCAAAGCTCACACTGCAGGAAACAACCTGCAGAGGCCTTTCATCTCCCCAGGGTCAGACGTCACCACTAGGAGAATGTGAGCGCCGGAGCACTGGGGGAGCTGGGCTGAGATGGCATCCCAGGGCACAACCACCTGTGTCAAGTCCATTCTGATTCCACGCTCAGCAAAGATGCAGGGAGCTGTGCGGTCAGGAGAGGCGCTGGTCAGAATTTGCCAGTGGAACTGTTTTTCCATCAGAAATTGCCAGCTTGTCAAAATCCAAATGTTTCGTGGGAACACGTCGATTTGGACAAACCTTCAGACAGAAAGCAGGCAGGTTTCGCACGGAAAGCTGCTTGGCTCCCTGCCAGCTAGCCCGCCTGCCCACCTGCTTGACAGGCTGATGGGGGGCCTGGGCTTCCAGGCTGCTGAGAGAAGCCCTGGCTCCCAAGATCCCAGGGTCCCCGAAACCCTCTCCTCGCAGGGGTAATGTACTGGTTACTGCACAGCTCTAGGAGGAGGGGAGGTATCCGATGCCCCACAAGCCACCAATCCTCCCTGCCAAGGTCCCAGTAACTACGATAGCCTGTGAGAACATCCTAACCTTTAGGTCACTTTCCCTGCCAGGTGAAAGGGTGCGAGCTGGACCCCTCCCTGCCACCAGAGTCCAGCACTGCCGAGAAAGCCAAGTGTGGACTAAACTAAGCCCCTGGTTAACCCTTTCCCAGAGGAATCCAGAAGCCACTGGTAATTGCAGGCTACATGGTGACCTCTCTCTCAGGTCACTCCCCCATCCTGGAATAGGGGTCGGTGAGTCCTGGACGAACGCCGTTCAGCTGGGAACATGCTCCCCCTTCTCGTGCGGAGGACTACATGAGATGGGTGTAGTGGGCACTCCCGATAAAGGGGACAGAGTGACAGCTGCCTTTCAAATAGGCCCCAGGCATGGGGGGGCCACAGCACCCAATTCCTCTGCCCCCACAACTTTCTTCACTGCTTTAACGTACAATCAAAACCTGCTCCGCGGACACCTCTGAATCCTGAAAGCCCTAACGCTCCAGGGGAGCAGGCCGTGCCCTGCCCTGCCCTGGCTGCCCCGGGTGTTACCTCGGAGGGAATTGTTCCAGATTCCAATGGGTGGCAGGTCCAGGGAAGAGCCTTATCTGGGGGGAGGCTGTACCAGACCCGCCCGACCCAGGCAGGCTCCCAGGTACTCTCTGCTCGGGGCTGATAAGGCTCCTTAGCAGTTTCTCTCCAAACAAATTCCAGTTCAAGACACCTGAGAGCTCCACAGCAGGGCAGCATCCCCAGAGCGCAGCAGGGCGGGGGTTAGGGGGAGCAGTTGGTAGCAGCACCTGCCCCTCGTACGGCAGGAGCGAGAAGTGCCAGCCTCTCTGCACAGAGGAGCAGCGTTCAGCCTGAGCCAGACGTGCTGCGGTGATGGGTAAGAGTGGGCTCGGAGAGCCAGAGGGTCTGTGGGGCAGCGCTGGGCCCTTCTGCTCCGCACTAGGGCCGGGTGGGCGTGTTCAGCTGGGATTGGAACCCACCAGCACTTGTGGGTGTGAATGTGGGGCTGGAACCCAACGTGGGGCGCTCCCACCTTGCCCGGGGGCGACTTGGGGGAAGGGCAGAGAGACACCTGGGCTGAGACCCCAGCTCCAGGGAGACAGTCACCCCGGCCCAGCCGGGTTAAATTGCCCAGCTGTGTGACAGCCCCCCCATCCCCGAGGGGTCCCCCCCCCGGTATGTCACAGCAGGGTAATGTGTGTATTGAACGGCAGGGGTTGCCAGAGACTGGCTGGGAGAGGCCTTTGGGGATGGAGGAAGCAGCACTAAGGTACATGCCAACCTCCCTACAGAGGAGGGGCCGTGCCCCGCAGGTGTGGGGCAGGGAGCTGGGACACTGCGCGGTGGGTCATTGTCTGGCCCAGGCCCTTCCTAGCCGGAGGCCGAGGCCGAGGCATTTCCTTCAGGTCACCTTCCGCTGCAGCTTGGCCACGGGCCCCCATAGCCACTAGTCCAGCCAGGGATCCGAAGTGGGGATTGTCACGGCTGGCTCCTCCCTGCCGCCAGCAGCTCTTCACTGCCAGGGAATTCCTGAAATCCTGTGTGCCCCTCCCCCACCCACCTCCTGGGGCTGTGAGTGCCCCCCCGGACAGCCCCCCCCCCGAGCTCTGAGTGCCCCTGGCCAGTCCCTCCCCTCAGCCCCCCCCCACTTCCTGGGGCTCTGAGTGCCCTCAGCCTGTCCCCCTCCCACACCCCGGGGCTGAGTGACCTTGGCCAACCCCCGTCCCTTCAGGAGGAACTCCCAGTACCCACCCAGCCCCCACACCTCAGGGTTCCCCTCCCTGCGGTTCTGTGGCCATACCCCCACCAGGGCCGGCTTTAGGCCAATTCAACCAATTCCCCTGAATCGGGCCCCGGGCCCAAGCCCCGGTACGGTGTACCGGCAAGAGCCGGTGTGCTGTACCAGGGTGGCCCGGCTTCCCCAGGGGGCAATTTAAAGGACCTAGGGCTCCCAGCAGGGGCCGGAGCCCCAGGCCCTTTAAATTGCTACCAGACCCCCACTGCTGGAGCCCTGGGGTAGGGCTGCGGGGCTCTGGGGGCTATTTAAAAAGTCCGGGGCTCCCGCTGCCTCTACCGCCCAGGCCCTTTAAATAGCCACTGGAGCCCCGCTGCTTCCCCAGGGCTCCCACGGCTATTTAAAGGGCCGGGGCGGTAGAAGCAGGGGAGCCCTGGGCCCTTTAAATAGCCCCCAGAGCCCTGGGATAGCGGGGTGACTCGGGGGCTATTTAAAGGGCCAGGGCTCCAGCTGCCTCTGCTGCACCCCGTCCCCGCACCAGCCACGCACCCCCTGCCCTGCCCGCAGCCAGCCCCGTCTCCAGCCAGCCCTGCACCCCCTGTTCTGCCCGCCCCAGCCCCGCCCCCCTGCCCTGCCTGCAGCCAGCCCTGCACCCCCTGCTTACAGCCAGCCTCTGCCGCACCCCCTGCCCTCTCTCCAGGCAACCCCTGCCGCACCCCCCCTGCGGCCCTGCCCAAAGCCAGCCAGCCCCACACACCCCTGTCTCCAGCCAGCCCCGCACCCCTTGCCCTGCCTGCAGCCAGACCCTACCTCCAGTGAGCCCCTGCCCTGCCTCCAGCCAGCCCCATGTCCACTGGTGCCCTGCAGTTCCCAGGGCAGTAACCCTGCACACCTGCTTCAATGAGGGGGGCAGGGAGCAGCTGGGACCCACACATGTGCACACCACTAGGGTGACCAGACAGCAAGTGTGAAAAATCGGGACGGGGGTGGGGGATAATAGGATCCTATAAGAAAAAGACCCAAAAATCAGGACTGTCCCTATAAAATCAGGACATCTGGTCACCCTAGCACACCCCCAGGGAGTGGCGGGGACCCACATACGTGAAACGGAGCTCATTAATAACCGATCAACAGCATATGTGATGCAATGTACATAATATATAATTTTATTATTTATATAGTTATGGAAAGTAAACAATACATGGAAGAAATGAAAGGCTTTTTTTTCCATTATTTTTTTTGTTAGTCATCCCTGCCGGGGCCCCACGAAAAATGTTCGAATTGGGCCCCGCCCTTCCTAAAGCCGGCCCTGAAGACAATTAACCTTTTGGGCCACTGAGCGTCATTATTCACTTGCTCAAGTGGTGTTGAGTCATTTAACTTTCCCCCCATCATCCTGTTGAGACGCCGTTTAATGTGAACGGACCGCTCCGTTCTGTGCTGTTTGTTAGTATCATGCCCTAGAAATAGATGAACTCCTGGAGAGGGGGATTTAGTGTTTTTCCATCAGGGGGAGGGACTGTTTAACTGATCTAATGTGGGAAAGTCACCGCTTCCCGAGAGGGGGCAGACAAGACGGTTCACATTTTTGCAGGGCATCAGGTCCCCCTGGGGAGAAGCTCCTCAAAGGAAACTTGGCCGCAGGAATGTCAGAGAAGGGGGTGACTGTTTCCTTTAGGAGGTGGGTGAGGGAAACCTGCAGGTACTTGGGCCTCCAGCTTCTGGTGAAGGTATTTGTGGGGAAGGGCCTAGGACACCTGATGAGGCCAAGGAGAGAAGAGCAGGGGTGTTCAGCCCTTTGGCTGCTTCCTGAGTGTATGGAATTGACAAATTAGGAGCAGGGCTTTGTCACACAGAATCAAACTCCTGTCAGCTTCTGTGAGGTAGTATCGAAACCCCTCCCTTGCTTTTAGGACAGAATTACTGTCAGCCCCATGTGTCTTCCTGGAAGAGGCTCTAAGTAGGCAGAAGAAGAAGCTGAGAGGGCTGCACAGGTGTAAATGAAAGCAGACGAGGCTTGCTCCTCTTGAGATTTGTTTGTGTTATTCTTGTGATGCTGGTGTAGGAGGCTGAAACTTAAGTGGAGTTTGTTTCAGTAGCCTTTGGTTGGGCTCAGGGCAGGCTGTGACCCTGAGGTTCCTTCATTCCCTCTTGTTGTCCTTTCTGGGCAACAGAGAATGGACCAGATTCACAACTTGGAGATAAGGTAGACTGCGTAAGCCTAGGACAGGTAACAAAAGCTTATAATAAGACCTCCCTGGTGGTCTAGTGGTTAGGATTTGGTGCTCTCACTGCTGTGGCCCAGGTTCGATTCCTGGTCAGGAAAGCAGACTTTTTCAACTTTCAATCAAAAGAAAATCAGGATTCTTCATGATGCTGGGAAGGTCTTTGGAGACCATTTCAAAATTGAACCTTCCAGGTGCCTCAGAGCAGATTGTGGAGGCCTCTTCCCACTGAGGACCTTTTATACAAATAGAGCTGTGGAAATCACTTATTCTTTTGCTTGCTAGCTAGCCTAACCAAAATTATAATAACAATAATAATAACAATCTAGGTTGACCCAAGATGAATTTTTTTCAGTTTTTTTGTTAAAACAAAACTAAAACAAAAAGTTATTTTTGTCAATCAAAATATTTCAGTAAATAAAATATTCATGCAAAAACCTTTCACACAGCTCTATAGAAAAAGTCTTCAAAATTAACCATCTGGAGAGACTCAGGATCATTGGCCTCTTCCATTCCTGAGGTCTAACTGCTGAGGGTGAACAATAGTGCATAGCCTTCCACCTGTAGAATACTGGCTACCATCTTGCTCAGGGGGCTATGCATGCAAGGCAATGTGGGTTAGTGTCATATATATTTCTTTTTCTCTGTCCAAATGTCTACAGAGAGGTGTTTGTTTCACATTGCATATAAAAACAAAATCAATTTTGTTGAAACCTGGGATCAAGGTGAAACATTGTGATTGTAAGTCAAGGACAACATCTCTATTTTTCTCATCATGTTCCAGAAAATGTTAAAAGCTGTGATGGTTCTTAGAACTTCCAGACATATTGACCAGAATTTTCAAAAGATCTCACTCCCACCACTAGCGCCAGATTTTCAGAAAAATTCAGCTCCCCGTTAGGCACCTAAATTTCTGGCCAGTTTTTCAGAAGGTCTCAACACACTCAGTGCTGAGCTATTTTGGAAAAAAAAAAAAAAAAGGTACAGTTGGTGGATGCTGACTACTTGACTATCTAGCCCACATTGCAGGAGTTTGAGGTTCACCATTGTTTTCTCATAATGCTGTGTCTGTATTCTGCCTCAGTTCTGGTGTCTATCTTTTATTCTCATAATAAGTCAGCAGGGAGACTAAAACACCTCAGAACTCACAAGGCTCCAGAAAACCTGCAAATTTGGCTCAGGGTGAATGTGTATACAAATTATCTGTGCTGTAGAAAGGCTTGGGGCTCTAGGTGGAAACTCTTGGGCATAGGCATAGTTTGACTTCTATTTTAAGAGTGGTGGGGAAGGCCTGGCCGGACTGACTAGCTCTGGGCCCAGGGAAGGAGTTGCACCTCCACCCCCTGACTCACCTCAGCAGGCCACCCACCTCTCTGGGGCTGTGTGAGAGCTCTGTTGGGCCCAGAGCTGCCCCGGTAGCTCTGACCAGCTGCGTGAGCAGTCAATGGGGACTGGGAGCTGAGAAGTAGCCACAACCCCTGGCAGGAGCAGCAGATGGGGAAATGCCATGGCTGCCCACTCCATGGCCCCACCAGCTTTTACAGTCCTTTCCTATGTCCTTCTTCCTCTCACTTACATCAGTTCACTTATGGGACTACTAATTTATTTATTGCACCTCATATTTCAAAGGAAAGTTCAGAATCATTTATGTTGGATATACTTTCTTCATTTCTTGCCAATTCTTTCTTTCATAGAGATGAGGAAATGTGTGTCTGAGCAATTTAGCTTACCACTCTCTCTTTCTAGGCTGAAACAGGCACAATTAAAACTTTCCCTATATGCAAATGTCTATGTGCAAATATTTTCTAAAGTAAGGCAGAGATGGGAGTTAGCCATGGGGCAGATTAATAATCGGCTGGTTTTTATGTTGGTGCTTGCTAATTGGCCATTTGGAATTTTAATCAATGATGACATTACACTCAAAAGGTAACCTCAAAATGTGGAGAAGAAATGGTATGTGGGCTAATAAGTGATGCATGTGAGTGTGAAAGAAGAACTCGATCATGTTTTATGGGTGTTTGCGATGTCACTGTAGCCATGTAGCTCCCAGGAAAGCTTGTGTCTCTCCCCAACAGAAGCTGGTCCAATAAAAGCTATTACTTCACCCACCTTAGCCTTTGGTAGACGCTCTACCAAAGCAACAGATAAAATGGAACAAAGACATTTAATTCCTAGTAGAAAAATGAACAGTGCCCCTTTGTCAGTTACAACCAATCTCCGACAAATCCATGACCTCTGTGGAGATGGCTGTTTTCCAAAAAAGCCACCTATTAGTTAGACAATACCGCTTCAGGTATATGCATGGAATTAAATTTATTCTGTAGTATTGTTGGGCATCCCAGAAACGGAAAGATTCCTTGAGTTCTACACACAAGTGGCATGAAAGGGGCGGTTAGTCAGCTCTGCCCCTTCTTATAATCCTTACTTTTTCTTCATGTTCATAGAGAGAGCAGAAAACAACCATATAATAACACATTTTGGGAGAGGGGAGCTATATTTCTTTCAACTGAGAGTGATAATTGAAGAAATTTAATAGCTGTGCTCCCTGACCAGGAATAGAACCCTACAGAGCCAAAGCCTAACCACTAGGTAAGTAAGAGCAAGGACTCCATTTTTTGGAGCTATGCTGGGCTTCCTAAGGTTTGCTGGCTACTTCAGGAGGCTGATCCAGTCTCCATTGCACTGAGGAGACAAGACCAGATAGTGGAGGATTCCCCTGTACTCAGGGTCACAAGCTGAGCTAAACCAAAGGCACTAAAAGAGCTCATATTATGCTCCAGATTCAGCAGTCAGGATCACAAGAGAAACACAAAGAAAACTCAGGAGGAACAATCCTCCTCTGCTTTCATTTATCCCAGTGCAACTCTTTCACCTCTTCTTCTGCTTAGCTAGATGCTCATCCAGGAAGAATACTCAGCTGGTAGGAATTCGCTTCTCTAACACTTCTGGGGGCACATTTCCTTTGAGGAGTTTTTTCCCTTGGGAGACCTGATTCTCTGTGAAAATGTGTGTCTTACGGTGGGGTGGGTGGGAAGGCTTGTCTGCCCCCTCTCTGAGAGCTCTAAACCTTTCTCTGACTTTTGCCCACTAAATGAATCAAACAGCACCTCCCCCTGGTGGGAGAACACTAAATTACACCCTCCAGGATAGGGGTGAGCAAACTATGACCCAGTAGCCAATTGGAGGCAAAACCTGATATTCATAAGAGTTGAATAGTGCAGGGGTTTACATATCGCTAAATACCGATCATAAGACATCACTGCTAGGAGATAGCATTCTGTACATGCCAGAGAACCAAAGAAATACAGTTGCGTGAAGCAGCCACTGATTGAGATGGTTTTGTCCCCAGTCAGGAGACTGGCCAGCAACCTGGGCAGGATGGTTGAGGTGTAACAGGTCTCCAGGCAGGACAAGTTGCCCAGGAAGAAGTACATAGGGGTGTGAAGGTGCTGGTCAGCCACAATGAGCACCATGATGAGGGTGTTCCCAGCCACGGTTGCCATGTAGATCACTTGGAAGAGAAGAATTTGCAGGTCAGGGAGATCCCCGAATCCCAGGATGATGAATTCTGTGATTGCCGTTTGGTTTAGTAGGAGCATTGCCAGCAGATCGAGGAAAGTGATTATTCCCCTCTATTTGGCACTGGTGAGGCCACATCTGGAGTATTGCATCCAGTTTGGGGCCCCTCAATACAGAAAGGATGTGGACAAATTGGAGAGAGTTAGTTCAGCAGAGGGCAATGAAAATAATTAAGGTGCTGGGTCACATGACTTCTGAGGAGAGGTTGAGGGAACTGAGCTTATTTAGTCTGCAGAAGAGAAGAGTGAGGGAGGATTTGATAGCAGCCTGTTAGCCTTCTTGGCAACAAGGGTACACTGTTGACTCATATCCAGCTTTTTGTCCAAGGCCAAAGAATCCCATAGCCTAGTCTCCAGAGTCCAGAGATCACATCAGAGACTCAACTTTATTTTACATCAGGTAAACAAATCTTTCCCAGTCCTTTAGGTTAAAATTTGAATCATTATCTATTTCCATGGTCTCCATTGTCATAGAATTAAATCATTTCACCATCACTCCTCTCCTAGTTTTGCTTGGCTACACTTGCAGCTGTACAGCGCTGTGAGGTAAACCTGTCTTCGTACAGCTGAGTAGGGAAAAGCGCTGCAGTCTGTCCACACTGACAGCTGCCAGTGCAGTGGTGTGGCCACACTTGTAACATTTGCAGTTGTGTTGGGAGCGGTGCATTATGGGCAGCTATCCCAGCATTCATGTGGCTGCAACATGCTTTTCAAAACAAGGGGGTGAGGTGGATTGTGAAAGGGAGTGTGGGAGGAGAGAGAGTGCTTTTTGGAACATGTCAGCTCTCTATTTTGCAAGTTCCGAACTCCCGGCCCCCTGCTCATTCATTTACTCACCCAAAGCAAGCTGCAAACTGTTTGCTTTACTCTGTGGTACGAGCTTTGAAACCGGCACTTCTGCATTCCTGCAGCCGGTCACAACAATGGAGAGGATTGGCCACTTGACAAGGTGATTAGTACAGCGCTGCAAGCGTTTACACTCACACCCGTGAGTCGTAGCTACTCCGCTGCAGCTGTTATTCCTCTCGGAGATGTGGAGTATCTGCAGCAGTGTACCCAGGGAGATACAGCACTGTAAGTGCCCTGCCAGTGTGGACGGGGGATACCCCAATAGATGAAACAATGACAGATTTTTTTTTTATTACAGAGGTAGTGGGTTTCTGCATTAATGGATATTTTCTTTGTATGGTGAGATAATGAAATATCAGGCTGAGATCTGAAAGGGGCCTATGGGTTTTAGGCACTTAAATGGTTTTGAAACATCAAAGATCTGGTTATGGGGCCATTAGATAAACAGAATTAGGTTATGGCATTTAATTAACAAGCCTACATCCTTCTGGGATTTGGTAATGTCCTTGAACTGCAGATCCTTCTCTTCCTGGTTTTCCTGGTGATCTACATCGTGATCATGTCCAGGAACATCCTCCTGTTGTGCTTGTTGTACCTGATCAGCACCTTCACACCCCAATGTATTTCTTCCTGGTGAACTTGTCCTGCTTGGAGACCTCCTACCCCTGCACCATCCTGCCTAGGATGCTGGGCAGTTTCCTGACTGGGAACAGAACCATCTCATTTAGTGGCTGCATCACACAATATTACTTTTTTGTTTTTCTGGCATCTACAGAATGCCATCTCCTAGCAGCGATGTCTTATGATCGGTGTTTAGCGATACGTAAACCTCTGCACTATTCAGCCCAAATGAACAGCAGGTCCTGTCTCTGGCTAGCAGCTGTATCTTGGATAAGTGGATTCCTATCTGGTATCGTATCAACACGATCAATGTGTCAGTTAATTTTCTGCGATCCCAATGAAATTGACCATTTCTTTTGTGATTTTGTCCCAATGATGAAGCTCACGTACAGTGACATTCATCTGATGAAAGTTTTGGCTTTTACACTATCCTTGATTTTCTCTCTGATCCCATGTCTTTTAATGGTGACATCCTACATTTATATCTCCAAAATCCTGAGCATCCCTTCCACCACAGGGAGGAAAAAAGCATTTTCCACCTGCTCCTCTCACCTCATCGTGAGTACACTTTCCTATGGGACCATAACTGTTTTCTATATGTTTCCAGCAACCCATAGGCTGAAAGACCTAAGCAAAGAGTTCTCTGTCTTCTACACGGTCCTGACTCCCATGGTCAACCCTCTCATATACAGCCTGAGAAACAAAGAGGTGAAGGAGGCCATGAGGAAAGCTCTTAGGAAATATATTACTTTTCACAGTTCAAAAATTTTACCTAACTGGGGGTTTTTTTTAGGTTAACATGAACTAGTTACACAAATATGTAAAACATTATCCACATGAAATGTTCTCTCTGAGGAAATGGAGAGAAAGAACCACATACTTACTAGTCACATTGATCAATGCATTGCTAGAAGCTGCTCATTTATAGGCTTTGAGGGATTTAGATTTTTTCGGTAAGCGTTGGTAATCATCGATTTCACTGTACACACAAACTGCCGAAAAAATATTTCTATGAACACCAATCAAGATTTACAGATGGACAAAGTAAGAAAAATGCTTCTTGAGGACATATTAGAGTTTGATTTATGGATATTAACTTTGTGTATTTTGATGTGATATTGACAATTTGTATTTTAAGTGTAGCAGGGTGGTCACCCGCTCCTGCCCTAAAGGCTTGAAATCAGCCCTGGGAGAGGGCTGTGGCATGGGGCAAGTAGCCCCAGGCTGATTGGGGAAGCAGCCTCAGCTGTGGCCATGCCCCAATAAGGGCACACCTGTCCTTTATAAGAGGGCAGTGGGCTAGGAGCAGAGACACTCTCCCTCCGCCTTGAGAGGGAAAAGGGCCTGGCTGCTGGGAGTGTACCTGGGTACCTAAGGTGGAGCAGGGCTGGGGGAAGGCAAGAGGAGCTGGGGAGCTCTGGCCTGGAAACCCCCCCAAGCTGCAGGCTTAGTGGAAGGTCAACTGGGTACTGGGGCTGCATGGGGCAGGCCCATGGGTAGGCAGAGGCAGTAAGTCCAAACCCCTCTTGCCTGCGATGAATGGCTTATATACTACTGCAGTCTGCCCCAGTGACTGGGGACAAGATGGAGACTGGGCAGTAACCAAAGACTTAGGCGAGGTGGGGATAGAGGGTGGGGGTTCCCCTGGAAGGGGGAGACCACGAGACAGTGGGGTTACTGCCAGGGGGCAGCACCCCAGTGGAAAGGGGCACTGGGGTCTGGGAGGGACACGGGGGCCCAGCAGCAGCAAGATGTCAGCCTGCAGGGGGTGCTCCAGGGCTGGAAGAGAAGCTAATTCCCAGGACGCCAGCAGGAGGCACCGCAGGGGTGAGTCCTGCTCCGTTACATAAGGATTGTAAAGCTTTAACTTCATGAATCTCAGTGTCTGTCATTAAATAATTGTTTGACACCCCTAGTCTGACACACACCCCATAATTCTGGGGAACAGTAAACATTTAAATCAATGGACTTTTACTAAAAATAACTGTGCTAAAATCATAACTTTAATCATAAGCAATGGATTTTAATTAGAAGTGTAGACATTTTAATAACATGCAGTGTATATAGCACATAGCAACATCTACAGTTCAGGTAGCCTGACACTTCCCAGATGAGATTTTCAGCTACTTATAACTTTTGCAAATTTTAACTAATTCAGCTGAAATTTCCCATGCAGAGTCTCTGGTAAGAATGTGTGTGTCTGTCCCTTTCACTCCCTCTTGCACGTACAAACACGTTCTTTGCACCCTGTCTTTTTTCTCCATCACCCTTTCACTCATTTCATTCTCCATAATCACAATATGCTCCCTTCATCACTTGCTCATCTCCCCCCACCATGCACTTTACTGCATTACCCTGTGCTTTGTCCATCTCTTTTGACCTGACTATGAGTCCAACTGCATCCCGAAGCATAAGTGCAATGAGACGGCCCATCCAGCCCTGCCCAGCTTCAGAACGACCAATGAAAGAGAAGACTCTGCTCAGACCAATACGATGATGTCCCAAACTGGGGAATTGAACCCACACACTGAGCAACAGCACTCGTGGCCAACCTGCCAACCCAGAGCATCTCTCCATGAACCAGCTGCCTCAAATCCTGACAACGTCAATAAAAATTCACCCTCTCCCTATTTTTGCTGCCCCATCTCTTCTCCCCCATTTTGTCTGTTTTCTGACAAGCAGGAAAAGTGACCACAAAACTCACAGCTGAGTAAAAATCCAAGAACACAACAACTCCGTCTTCCCCACTAAGGATTCTGACAAAAGAAGGGATTCAAACCAATATCCCATCTCTGAAAGAGGCACTTAGATAAGTTTTAATTGAGATGAGTGGTTATACAAGCAAATTCCTGATTCAACATGCTTTATAACTTGTACACTAATCAATACAATTCCAATGTTTTGCATGAATTTTCTAGTGTGCTTATGAGGAGTCTAAGCAGGCTGAGATTTCTGTATTCCAAACCCCAAACCATATTTAACTCTTTAATGTTGTACAGTGACAAGGTCATGTGAACAGCTTTGACTCTGTGGGCTCATTGATTCCATTAAAATTGAGAACATTTCCTAGCAGCTATAATATGGAATAGACCATACATGGCCAAAGGTAAGAAATGAGAGGTTGTGTACTTAGGTGTCTAGAGGGCACAGGAGGTAAGGAATGGGAAAGGTGTGGTGATGCTGTTCAGTGGCCACTGTAGAGCTGCAGAAATGGAAAGGCAAGAAAGGGGAAGTCATACTGCCAAGTGACCAGCAGAGGGAAGTGGAAAGAGGTAAAGTTGTACAATACAGACTAGAAGGCATCAGTGTAAATGGTGAGGAAAGAACTTTGTGGAGCAATGGACTGCTATGCTATGTAATGAACTGGAAAAATCTTTAGAAACCAAAGTGAGGAATATGTGAGTGAGCAATGTATAAATGAAGATATTGAGGATCCCTGTAGTCATGTTAATTAGGGAATCAGAGGCAGACAGCCAAGCCATTCCTAGGATACCAACATTAAAGTCAGGAAAAGTGTACCACAGTGGAACAAGGAATGTGAAATGGTAGCATATGGTAAGGGATGAGAAATGGGCTGTTATACTGAATGATGACCAACAGGAACACAAGAGCATCAACGATGGAAAGAAGCAGCTAATAGCATCCACTGCAGCTAACTCTAGAAGAGAGGAGAGGGTAAGAACAGAGCAATAGACTGTCATGCTGCGTAATCAACACTAAGGGCAGCAGATTGGAAGAAATGAGGAAGGGTCAGGAATATTGACCAATAGATTTCAGAACAGGATAAAGTAATGGGGAAAGGTCAGTGAAGCTGCAAGATGTCCACTAGGGAGCAGCATATTCTAAGCAGGAAAAAATGGCAGCTATTTTCTGAAATGACCGCTAGATGGCAGCAGATATAGGCTTATAATTAATTATTTTATTATATTTATTATGTTACATTTTAACAGGCCACCACCTTGGACAGGTATCTCTGAAAAATTTAAACTAGTGTTTTGTTAGGTGTAGTATTTTATAAGGAATCAAGAAGTTACATTGGGCAATGTTCTCAAAAAAAGCTTTGGAGACAGAAAATTAGTCAGCTGGGAGATAGGTTAAAGTGGCACCCTTATTACAAAGTTAAATGAACAAAGCCTAAAAGGAGTTGAGAATATTGTTTTCCCAATCAATTTTGCAATCAAGCTAATAATAAAATACATATAAAGTGGTTTGTTGCCCAAAGGCTGAAACAAACTATTTTATTTGGGTTCATATGAGTTTTTTTTTTTTTAAACCAAAAAGAACTTTGTGCTTCTATACCAGCTTCTGGACGGCAGGTGTGTGGAGAACTGTGTAATGCAGAAATGGAATGGATCTATAGACAATATCAAAATAACTTAAGCAACTCTGTGGGGGGAGGGGGTGAGAACTGGTTGGAGCTAGACCTTGTCAAATGTTCCCTCTTCTGCTAGTATCTGATTCAAGTAGACCAGAACTCAGATTCTGGTCTGTGCTTTGAGCAGGATGACCCCAGTTGCACCTATTCTGTTTCCATAGGAATTGGAACATGGAATCTGACACATGGTCCATCTAGTCCAATATCCTGACAGTGGCCAGATCCAGATGTTTAAGAAGAGGGTGTTAGAACACCACAGGAGGCAGAGGTGGGATAATCTGCCCCCCCCCCCCAACATATAGCTCTCACCTGGATCTTTAATACTTAGAGATTGGCTCAAGCCCTGAAGCATGAGGTTTAGTATCATTTCCAGAAAGTTGGTTGTCATTAATCAGGATAACTCTGAACATTATCCATGTAAATATCCAATTACTGACATTCCAAACGGTGATGCTTTTCAGCTTAGTAATAACCATGACATGCCCACAGGTTAGTTACCTTAGAACAACCCCGTGCAGTGACTCTGTACTTAGTGCTGCTTTTCACACCCCAGATATTTCCATCTAGGACGTGAGTTCAAATACATTGTCCCACTCCCTCTCTCTTGAGTCACTAAGACCAGGGATAGGGGAGACTAGTTAGGCAGCCTCCAAATGTCCAGGTTCCATTCTGTCACCAGGGAGGGGCTCAAAAAGAGCTGACTATAAAAGGACACATTTATGGAAAACTTTTCCAAACTGTCATTTCTACAATCTCTCTGGCACTTTTGCAGGTACAGATTTGAGGACTCAGTGATGCTTGGGATGAACATTGGCCAAAGCAAAGATCAGAAAACATAAGAAGTTTACTTTAAAACAGTGTTTCCCCCAAAAGTGGGCACTGTGCATCACCTCAGTAGACTGAGAATCCTGAAGATTTCCTTTCCCATTTCAAATGATTTATTTTCTGTTCCTTTGGGAGAGGCAGGAATCGCTCAGAAATGAGAATCCAACACACAGAATGGTCAGGCAACCCACAGGGCACATCCCAGGAATGACACTGGAGCTATAGAGAAGCTATTGCAACAGCTATTAGGATACAGACTGGAGGGCTGTTGCATGGAAAATATGGGATGTTAGTTCATGATGCAACAGCATTAGAGAGAATCACAGCTACACTTGTCAGAGATGTCATACAGAGAAGTACCCTGCCTTGCCCAGCTCCCACTCAATGGTGATGGCCCAGCTTTCACCCTTAGGGTACTGGGCTGAAAGTACTGTGTGGGGGAAGGTCCTTGCATGCTAGTCCTGCTCCTGACGTATGGGCTGAGATCCCTAAAAGGAGGATTCCGGCATGTTGTCTGTGGTCACCTCTGTTCCAGGACTGGTGCAAATAGCGTAAAAACAAAAACATTACACTAAGGCTAGGTCTACACTACCCGCCTGAATCGGATCCCCTAATCGACGCTCTTACTACACCAGCGGAGGTGGGAGTAAGCGCCGTCGACAGGAAGCCGCGGAGGTCGATTTTGCCGCGGTCCTCACAGCGGGGTAAGTCGGCTGCGATATGTCGAATTCAGCTACGCTATTCACGTAGCTGAATTTGCATATCTTAAATCGATTCCCCCCTGTAGTGTAGATGTAGCCTAAGAAATAACCCAGACTCTACATCACTGGTTTTCCAGTGGGAAACCAATCTGCAAGATCCTGAATTCTGCTACCGCTCAGCAGAAGGGTGAGAATATTGTTAAATAAACCAACATTAGTAATTACCGATAACATCAAAGTTCCTTGGGAAAAATATTTCCATTGGGGGTGTGTAGGCTGTTTGGTCAGGGCTCATCCCTCTCCGGGGTGGCGGGGAGCCAGACCGCCTCGCTACTTTGGTCAGGGGTGTCGGGGAATTAGCTTGGCTGTGCGGCAAACAGTCAGCAGCTCTGGCGAGGGCTGAGCAAACAGTTCAATAGTAGCAAGCCCAGGCCATGGATCAGGGCGGGCAACAAACAATCAGTAGCTCAGGCCCTCAGGCAGAGGCTGAGCAAACAGGTTCAAAAGCAAGCCCCAGGCTCCTGGCTCTGAGCAGCCGGGGAGAGGGGGAGACTGCCATCTGCAAGGTGGCTGGCAGAGGGGACACAGGCCCACCCACTCCACTGCAACCCAGCCCGGGGCCTTAGCAGCGGCAGAAGACCCGCTGGTGTATCAGTGGGGATCCTGGCTGCAACACACTGACATTGGCTCTGGCAGTGTTGCAGCCACACTTGGGTCGGCTGCCCCAGGGCTACTTTCTATCTCCCCCTCTAGAGGTACCTGGGTCCTGAGGCCATCCTCCATGGGGTCACACACCATGGGCTCCTCGGGGTAGCTGGCGAGCGGTAGGCCTGGCAGTTCCTTGGGGTAACAGGCGAGCGGTAAGCTTGGCAGCGTCTCTGGGCTCGGGCTACCATCAGGCATTGGCTGCTCTGGCCAGTTCTCATGTGGGCCGTCGATCGCCATGGTCTCCCCACCGGGAGCTACGCCACAAGCGTCTGGTCACTCTGGTGGTTGAGTTCCAAGTGAGATCTGGGGTCGGGCTTTTATACTTCCTGTCCTGTGCCCTGATCTCTGAGGGGTGGGTGCAGGGTTTGCTGGCTCCGCCCACTTTGGTGTCCAGAGAGGCTCGGCCCTCTCCGGGGTGGCAGAGGGACAGACTGCCTCGCTACAGGGTGTAAGTGGGAGAGAGAGATTCTTTCATCCAAATCTTTCAGTTGCAAACTATGTATTAAACTTACTTTACATTCAGTTTCCAGTGAGTCTGTTAAACTGTGGCTTCAGCACCCAATCTAGCAGGCTTGAGTCATCTAAGCCATTTTTTCTTATGCAATTGTTCCACTGAAGACAATGGTACAACTGACATGAGCAAAGATTGCTGAGTAGTCTCAGGCTTTCTATGGCCATGGACTCCAGGGGCGCTGCATTACATTTCAGCCATGCAGAGCAATGACCTCATACAGCTGGTAGCAGAAAGAAGATTCCTCTGGGCGAGGGAGGTTGGTGGATTGTACTGTCTGCACAGAAAACACAGAGCTCACTCCCCAGGCTCAATCTCTTCGGAGGTGGAATCAAGGGAGACGCAGCCAAATATGAGGACTCTGCACTTTGTAAGTGGAGGGGGAAGAACATGTTCTAAGACAGATCACAGCAGCCACTCGTCCATTCAGGTAGATGCAGGTGTCTTTGTTGAGAAGATCCAGTTTCTATAGAATGATGAGACCCAATTACCTCAGGGACAGAAACCGAGTCCTGGCCGCCAAACGCTGAGAAATAAGCTCAAAGCTTGAGCTGTCCTGTGGTTACAGGTGAGCACCATCTTCCTGACTGTGTTTCTATATCACCTTCCAAAGAGGGGCAGGAATGTGCTTTGTGAAAATAATTGGCAGCGTTGTTGTAACCGTGTTGGTCCCAGGCCATTAGAGAGACAAGGTGACATCTTTTACTGGACCAAGTTTTGTTGGAGAGAGAGATAAGATCTCTAACTCTCAAAAGCTTGTCCCTCTCACCAGCAGAAGTTGATCCAATAAAAGATATTACCTCACTCACCTTGTCTCTGGGAATATTAGCAGTTTTAGCCTCACCTTCCCACAGCAGTGCCAGTCAGTGTTAATAGCACCATTTAACAATTGGGAAATTGAGATACATGTCTTGTGAAAGGTCCTCAGCTAAGGATCTGGCTCAAGATAACGAGGGTGAAGCCTGGAATAGAATAATGGAAATCAAAACTAAGTGAAGCTGATAGAAAGGAACATTAAAATGGCATGTTAGGTGGGTGAAGTATAAGAATGAAATTAGGAGGATGAGAGGGAATTTGAAGAACAAATGGTTTTAGTTAAAAGTAAATAACTAAAACTGTTTCACTATATCTGAGTCAGGCAGGTTGCAAGAGAATCCATGAGTCAGCTGAACCCAAGGGAATAAATAAGATACACATTTCAGAGCTGCTGTGGTTGAGATTTAAGGCACCTAGGAATTGGGTGTCCTAATCGCCAATTAGAATTAATGTCCCAATCCTATAGACAGTTTGACAATCTCCTCTCAAATAATTTCTTTGTATCGATCTTCACCAAAAAGTGTTCTGAAGTAATCTGCGCCAGGTCAACTTTTTTCAGGGAACAGCCTGTCAGAGGCTGAATATCAAAAGTGTAGCTTCTTGAACTAGCTGGAATTTGGGGTTTCGCTGGATCACTTTAAGAGAACGTAGTAATATAGGAATTGCCAGATTAGATCAGACCTAAGGACCAACCTGTCCAGTACCGTTCTCCGAGAGCGAGCAGGACTAGCTGTTTCAGAGGCAAATGTCAGAACACTGCAATAGCAGTTCTGGGATAGTCTCTCCTCACATGTGTCATGTTGGTCTATAATAGCTCAGTTTGGCATAGATATTAAACCTCATGTTTTGGGGGTTAAGCCAATCTCTATTGTTGCCATTAATTATGATAACTCTGGATATTTATATGGCTATCAGGAACATCCAATCTCTTCTGGAATCTAGTTAAGTCCTTCATATCAAGGACTTTTTGTGGCAGTGAGTGTGATGCTCCCAATGGGGATGCAAGAGTGTGAGTGCCAAACTCAGGGCTGACCGTTACAAACCAGGGCACAAACCCCTCATTGGTTGTCAGGTCTAAACTTTGATTTCACCAACCAACTGCACTGAGTGCAAACTCCTCAGGCCCTTAAACAGCCTTGACAGAGTCTCCCCAGAAAGTCCTCTTGGTCTGTCCTGCCCCCCAGGTGAGCGTATCTGTGGTACATGGCCCCTTACGCCAAGAATCACAGCAATGTTCAGGTTACTCCTGACTTCCGCCAGGTCAATTGCACTTTAGGTCTCACGCCAAAATGACGCTTGGAGCCAATCCTATAGTGAACTACTGTATAGGAAGATTTATTAAATAGGAAAAGGAAATCAGGGCTGGCTTTCGGCTGATTCCACCGATTCCCCGGAATTGGGCCCTGCACCTAAGAAGGTCCCGCGCCCCCAGCTGGAGCGCGGCAAGCCCCGCTGCCCTGCTCCCCCGGCCCGAGCCCTGCAAGACCCCCAGCCCCGCTCCCCTGACCGGAGTGCAGCAAGCTCTGCGGCCCTGCTCCGCCAGCGGGAGCCCAGTGGCCCCGCTCCCCCGTCCGGAGCGCCGGCTGGAGCCCAGCAACCCTATGGCCCGCAACCCCGGCTGGAGCGTGGCAATCCGAAATGCCGCTGAAGACTGGGAGCGCCGCCCGGTGAGTACAAGCCCCACAAATCGGGCCCCGCACTTGCTAAAGCCGGCCCTGAAGGAAATGAGTTATTTACAAGGTTAAAGCAAGAAAACAGACCCATGAATGAGTCACAGTCTAAGATTTCAAAAGGTAATACAGGCTTCTCTCAGCAGCAAGCTGTATGTGACCTTTAGGGCTAACCCAGGCTAAGCCGCTGGGGATCTCTTGCTAATGCCTAGAAACACCCTGTCCTGAGCATCCAAGCAGCCTAGAGATCCCTAGTTCCTTTTGTTTGGGGTTTTTATCCCCCTCCTGCCATCTGCTCTGAGCTGCAAACTCAGTCCACTCACATGATTCATCTTCATAAGGAGGAGAGCAGAACAATAAGTCTCTAGTCCTTTTGTTGTTGGTTTCTCAATCCAGCTGTAGGGAAATTCCAGTTGGAATATACACCCATAGCACACCCTGGGTATTAGGGTGACCAGATGTTCCAATTTTATAAGCACAATCCCGATATTGGGGGCTTTGTCTTATACAGGGCCGGCTCCAGGCACCAGCTGAGCAAGCTGGTGCTTGGGGCGGCAGATTGTTCGAGGCAGCATTCTGCCCAATCCTAGGGCAGCACGGCCACATTTTTTTTCGTTCCGCTCCGGCCGCCCTGTACGGGGGGGCGGCGGAGGGGACCGGACGACCGGAGCACCCTGCAGCAAGCCTGGCACGCAGTCCTCGTCCTTCCCTCCCCGCCGACCGGAGCAGAGCCCTTCCGGCAGTTGGCGGCGCGGCGGGAGGGGCTGCGTGGTAGCGCCACTGCTGTAGCCCTGGCCACCCCCCTTCTCTCTCTCTCTACCGCCCGCTCCCTCCGCTAGCCGGTCCCCCTGAACCCATGCTCTGTTTTTTTTGCTCTGCCGTTGTGGCCGCCCCGTTTTTTTTTTTTTTTCTTGGGGCGACCAAAAAGCCAGATCCGGCCTTGGTCTTATACAGGTGTCTATTACCCACCCCCCCATCTCCTGTCCTGATTTTTCACACTTGCTATCTGGTCACTTGATCTGGTACGGATGGATTTCCTTTTTCAGGAGAGGCTTCATGTCTGTGGAAGAGCAATTCTTCACACTCATTAATGTCCCTCTCCTGTGGGGATTCATACTCACAGAAGCTCACTACAACCGCTCAAATATTGAATTACAATATGGAACAGACATTACAGGGGAGATTAATGCAGGCAGCAACTGTCAAGCATTCAACACTTTCTTATAAGTCTAATACCCATATTATTAATATTAATCCACAAGTGAGCCAGACTCATTCCTGCTTTGTATCTGTTAGTATCCTGCTGAGACCGGGGGACCTTGGCATGAGCTAACACTTGGTCTGCCAGCATCACAGTGAGTGCCACAGTTTAATTATACTTTGGGTGAACAAGTATTTCATTTTATAGATTTTAAGTTGCCCACCTTTTAATTTTGTTGCATGTCCCCCCTTGTTCTTGGAGTAAGGGGCAGGGGAAACAGAAGATCCCCATTCTACCTTCTCCCAGTTTCTGCAGAAAGAGGACCGTCAAGCTGAGGATCCTGAGTCCTGGCCCCTGAACCCTGAGAAACAAGAGCTCATCACTTCAAGCTTGTGCTGTCTTGTAGTTACAGGTGAGCACCATCTTCCAGACTGCTTTTCTATACCACCTTCCAAACAGGGGCTTGAATGTGATTTGTGAATATTAGAGGAACAAGCTGGGTTAGGTAATATCTTTTATTGGACCAACTTGTGGTGGAGAACGAGAGAAGCTTTTGAGCTACACAGAGCTTTTCTTCAGGTGAATATTAACAGTTTTAGCCTCACCTTCACACTGCAGTGCCGGTCAGCATTCACAGCACAATTTCATAGAGATGGAGTGTGAGATCCATGTCTTGTGACAGGTCCTCTGACACAAATGAAGCTACCTTGATTTATTCCAGCCGAGGATCCGGCTTAGTGTGAGTCCCAATCATAGAATCGTAGAACTGGAAGGGACCTCGAGAGGTCATCTATTCCAGTCCCCCTGCACTCAAGGCAGAGCTAAGTATTATCTAGATAACCTATGAGAGGTGTTTGTACAATCTGTTCCAAGGATGGAGATTCCACAACCTCCCTTGGCAATTTATTCCAGTGCTTAACCACTTAAGTGTTTTTCCTAATGTCCAGTCTAAACCGCCCTTGCTGCAATTTAAGGCCATTGCTCATTGTCCTGTCCTCTTAGGTTAAGGAGAACAATTTTTTCCCCTCCTCCTCTCTCAGTCTTCTCTTCTCCAGACTAAACAAACCCCATTTTTTCAATCTTCCCTCGTAGGTCATGTTTTCTAGACCTTTCATCATTTGTGTTGATCTTTCCTGGACTTTCTCCAATTTGTCCACATCTTTCCTGAAATGTGGCGCCCAGAACTGGACACAATACTACAGCTGAGGCCTAATCAGCACAGAGTAGAGCGGAAGAATTACTTCTCCTGTCTTGCTTACAGTACTCTTGCTAATACATCCCGGAATGAGGTTTGCTTTTTTTGCAACAGTGATACACTGTTGACTCATATTTAGCTTCTATGATCCCCAGATCCCTTTCCGCAGTACTCCTTCCTAAGCAGTCTTTTCCCATTTTGTATGTGTGCAACTGATGGTTCCTTCCTAAGTGGAGTACTTTGCATTTGTCCTTATTGAATTTCACCCTATTTACTTCAGACCATTTCTCCAGTTTGTCCAGATCATTTTGAATTTTAATCCTATTCTCCAAAGCACTCACAACCCCTCCCGGCTTGGTATCATCCGCAGACTTTATAAATGTACTCTCTATGCCAGTATCTAAATCATTGATGAAGATATTGAACAGACCAAGACCCAGAACCGATCTCTGCAGGACCTCACTCATTATACCCTTCCAGCATGACTGTGAACCACTGATAACTACTCTCTGGGAACAGTTTTCCAACCAGCTATGCACCCACCATATATATAGTAGCCCCATCTAGGTTGTATTTCCCTAATTTGTTTATAAGAAGGTCATTCAAGACAGTATCAAAAGCCTTACTAAAGTCAAGATATACCGACTACCACTTCCCCCCTATCCATATGGCTTGTTACCCTGTCAAAGAAAGCTATCAGGGTGTAGTATCAATGCTCAATGAGGGTCTGGCTGGAGAATCTTGCCTGCATGCTCGGGGTTCTACTGATCGCCATATTTGGGGTCGGGAAGGAATTTTCCTCCAGGGTAGATTGGCAGAGGCCCTGGAGGTTTTTCGCCTTCCTCCGCAGCATGGGGCGGAGGTCACTAGCTGGAGGATTCTCTGCGACTTGAAGTCCTTAAATCACAGGATTTGGGGACTTCAACAGCTGAGTCAAGGGAAAGGGGGTGGGTCAGCTTTTGTGGCCTGCAACATGTGGGAGGTCAGACTAGATGATCATACTGGTCCCTTCTGACCTTAAAATCTATGAGTCTATGAGTCTATGAGTTGGTTTGACATGATTTGTTCTTGACAAATCCATGCTGACTGTTACTTATCACCTAATTATCTTCTAGGTGTTTGCAAATTGATTGCTTAATTATTTGCTCTATTATCTTTTATCTAGTATCTTTCCCCCACTCCAGTGCCTTTCTTGTTCCTGTATTATTATTATGGAGTGGGGAGTGTCACTCCCCAGTTAGGGTTGCACATCAGTCTGCTTCTGCCCATTCCTAAAACCCACCCTCCAAAGAGCTGTATTTTATTACTGCTACATAGTTAATGTCGGGAAACAGAAAAGGCACTGCCAGTCCCTCACCACATAACCATCACAGGAACTAAGGGAGAATTTACTCCACTTCATAAATTATGACAAAGTGATTTCTTGTGAGTGGGTGAAAATTGTTTCTTTTCCTATAGAGAATTGAAAAGCTGAATATACCAGGATATATTGTTAGATTTATTTCCATTAATTCTTACAGAAGATCGGTGCCTAAAGACACTAGACCGCATTGGAAATCTCAGTCCAAGATTTCAGTTGATGTATTTATTGATTTTGACTCCTAGGATATGGCATGATTCTGGCCATTGTCTGAAGTGAAATATTGCATTTAAGCATCATTGTTAAACTCTGGTATGTCACTAGATGGTATATGATATGACAGATAAAATCATTTCTCTGTTTATTAGTATTGGCTACCAGAGAAACGGGCTGTTATAGTAGTCATTGGTATCCATGTACAACACCATTTTCCCCATCAGAGCAATGTTCTGTCCTCAGACTGAGACTCCTGGCACTTAGCTCAGAAATCTACATTTCGTCTTAAAATTTCAGCCTTTAACCAGGAGAGAGAGAGGGAGTTTCTGAATACTTATGGAATTAATTCATGATATTTGATTAACTTTTAATTCTATGTCGTTCTGTAACAAGGTTGGGACTCACTACCGTGGCACCTCCTACTGGTTAGTCCAGGAATTAGCTCAGTCCAGTGGAGCATCCCCTCTCGGTGGTATCCCGCCCATTGTCTTGTCCTCGGTTGGCTTCTGAGCCCACATCGCTCACCAACTCGCGGCGTCCTCTTCCGGACCACTGCCCTCCGGCAGTGCCCCTTAGTCCAGCCACACCCCCTTCCGGGGGGAGGGGGAGGTCAATCATCAGTCTCTATGTCCAGCCACCATGGTCAACCACACACCCCAAAGTCTGATCCCTCCTGTCAGGGATCTGGCGTGGTCTATAATGGCCACGCCCTACAGCCAATGGCTGGGTGTACTGCAAGGGAGGAAGGGGGAAACCCAGGCCCACCCTTTACTCTGGGTCCCGGCCCAGGGACCCTCTAGCGGCAGCATCGCTGTCCTCCTTCTCTCCCCTCGTCTGTCTGCTTCCCTGGGCCGCTTCCCCTATGGACCCTCGCACCGGCTAGACTCTTCCCCGCAGGGCCTGCAGCCTGGCAGACACCAGGCTGGAGTTTCCTTCTGCTCCCCCGGGCCTGGGCTGTCCCGGGTGCTAGACTCCCACCCTGGAGACAAACCTTCCCCTGTCCAAGGCGTGGGACAGACTGACTGCTCCTTTCCAGAGCAGCCTTCTTATAGGGCTGAGCCTGGCCCTGATTGGCTCCCTCCAATCTGGGCCCTGATTGGCTCTCAGTAAGCCCTTTCCTGATTGGCTGCCAGCCTGCACAGCCTCTCTGGCCTACTCTAGCCCCCTCTCACATGGGGGCCACACCTACCCATTCAATCTAGGAAAAGATTTATTGTTCCTAGACTCAACCCATGGCAGACAGAGACTGGGGAAACCAAACAGCCATCAAAGAATTCACCAGCTCATTCCTTCAAGTAACTGTAGGTCTCTTTAATGAGAAAGTCCTGTTTCTGCAGAATGATGAAAAACAAGAACCTCAGTGGAACCGGAGTCCTATCTGCCAAACCCTGAAGATCTCTATGTAGTTGATCCAATAAAAGGTATTACCTCACCCATCTTGTCTCAAACCCTGAGAAATGAATTGAGATTTTTGGCACTTTACTCTGAACTCTACATTTAGGCTTAAAATTTCAGCCTGTAATCAGGACAGGAAGGGGAGTTTCCAAATATTTATGGAATTAATTCATGAGACTTGATTAAATTTTACTCTATGTTCTTCCAATTCAATTGCACAGCTTGATTTATTGTTCCTAGACTCAAACCATGGCAGACAGAAACTGGGGAAACCAAACGGCCATCACAGAATTCATCATTCTGGGATTCAGGGATCTCCCCGACCTGCAAATTCTTCTCTTCTTGATGTTCCAAGTGATCTACATGGCAACCGTGGCCAGGAACACCTTCATCGTGGTGCTCATTGTGGCTGACCAGCACCTTCACACCCCCATGTACTTCCTCCTGGGCAACTTGTCCTGCCTGGAGACCTGCTACACCTCAACCATCCTGCCCAGGTTGCTGGCTTCATGCAACTGTATTTCTGTGGTTCTCTGGGATGTACAGAATGCTATCTCCTAACGGCAATGTCTTATGCTTGGTATTTAGCGATATGTAACCCCCTGCACTATTCAACTCTTACGAATATCAGATTTTGCCTCCAGGGCCAGCTCTAGGTTTTTTGCTGCCCCAAGCAAAAAAATTTTTGGCTGCCTCCCCAGCCCAGGGGTCTCTCTCTCCCCCCACCCCCCAACTGCACCCTCCTGCAGCCCCAGCCCTGGGTCACTCGTAACTCGCTCCCAGGGTGGGTCATTCAGCAGGAATTTTGAATGTGCACAGAACACAGACAGGATTGGTTCCCATATGGTTACAGAACTGCAGTAAAGTGGAACAATTTTCAGCTTGTGTGACTGGAGGATATCTGGATGCATATTATAAGACTGTCCTACATAAATGAGGAAAAGTTGAGGTGCCTTCATTATTCTTTTGTTCCATTCTTTGTTTCTATGGGGAATTTGCCAATGCGATATCACTGTCTTCCTTTTAAACAAATAAAACTAAAAGAAAAATGCAATGGCTGTTGAAAATAGCAATTCCAGTCCTAATAACCACTGGGAAGCATTTCTTGCTCAATTTATTCTACTTTTTCTACAGCAAGTTACAGTGGATCAGTATATTTGATTTGGAAGAAATGAAGTAACAACTGCCCAAACTGAGCTTGAGCACTCCTGAATTTTGAGGGTGTCCAAATCTAGAAGGCAGGTGCTAGATACCCTGTCTGAATATTAGCTAAATCTAGAAAAGAAATGTCAATTTCTCCTTCCATGGCTCAGAAGTGTAAATCCTCCTATGTGCCTGGTACTGTATCTAAAGCTGCCCAGGTCCTAGGAGAGCCTCCCCTCCCTTACTTTTCATTTTAAATTCGAGTAGGATCCATGTACCTCCCTTGCTAGGCTTCAGATAGAGAGGTGCACTGTCCATTTAGTCCACCCAATTCTTTCTTTGGGGGAGAGTCCAGGGCTGGGGCAGCAGGAGGTGCGGGGGGGGGGGTGAGCTGGGGCGGCAGCGGGTGCGGGTGTGTGGGGGGGAAAAGAGCCCAGGGGTGAGGTGGCAGGAGATACGAGTGGGGGGAGAGCCCAGAAATGGGGCAGCAGGGGGTGTGGATGGGGGAGAGTCCAGGGCTGGGGTAACACAGGGGTGCAGGGGGAGCCCAGGGAGGAGGTGGGGGGCGGCAAAAGACCTAGAGCTGGCTCTGTCCCTACCATTCACAGAGAGTTGCAGCATGATGTTTCAGTTCCACACTCCTTCCCCCTCCCTTTCCTGTTAATTGCAGCTGAGGGAATGCTGGGAAATGTAGTTCTTTCCCTGCTCCAGGGCTGACTCTATAGGCAGGGAGCTAACTAAGGAACTACAGCTCCCAGGGCCCCCTGTTGGTTCTTAGCTCCCATGCTGGATTCTTGCGCTCCTGCAAATTTGCCGCCCCAAGCAACTGCTTGCTTTGCTGGTGCCTAGAGCCGGCCCTGTTTGCCTCCAATTGGCTGCTGGGTCATGGTTAAATGGTTGTTTGGCTGTAATTATCTTAATCACATTCCTATCACAGTTATTATTCTGTGGCCCAAATGAAATTGACCATTTCTATTGTGATGTCATCCCACTGATGGAACTCTCCTGCAGTGACACCCACCAGGTCATATTGCTGGATTTTATATTAGTCTCTGTATTCACCCTCCCTCCATTCCTACTAACCCTGACTTCCTACATGTGTATCGTCGTCACCATCCTGAGAATCCCTTCCACCACCGGGAGACAAAAGGCCTTTTCCACCTGCTCCTCTCATCTCATTGTGGTGACAATTTTCTATGGAACCATAATGATTGTGTACCTGCTACTGAAAAGTGATACACTGAGAGACCTGAACAAAGTGTTCTCTCTTTGCTACACGGTCCTGACTCCCCTGGTAAACCCCCTCATCTACAGCCTGAGAAACAGAGAGGTCAAGGAAGCTTTTTGCAAAGCAGTCAGTAAATGTGGCTTTCACAAAAATGTGCAGATACACCTACATAATAAAATAACCTAAGGTTTTCAAAGCTGCATGAGTGATTTCAGCCATCAGCCCCCATTAAAATTAAGTTGAAAACTCCCTTTGAAAATCTCAGTACTCAGTGTTGTCCATCCCAGTGGAAGAACCAGAAGGCAGGTGGCCATAACTGTGGTACCATCATGGAGTTTTTAACTGGGCACTAGGCAGAATGGAGACCAAATTTTAACTGATTTTTATATCTGTAAAAAAGCCATTTTTGATCTAAATAAATGTTTGGACAATAAAAATACTAAGTCCTGGTGCAGCATATGTGGGGATGTAAGCCTGGGAAATCTGCCACCTCTGAAATTGTGCTTATTGCCAGCATAGCCCTCTGCAGACCAGCCACCTTCTCTGTGCTCACACAGGCCGGATGCAAACAACCAGGCCCCAGCAGTGACCTCTGGACACTTCACCAGGAACAGCCTCATAGCTCTTACCTGGGCTAAGCCCGGCTGTGACCAGCTCCGGCAAAGCACCTGCTCCAGGCTCACTGGGCCCTTGGAAGTGGGGAGGTTGGGCAACCACAAAGAAGTAGATGCACATGCTAGGTCCACTGGGATTTTCCATACCCAGCAGGGGTTTTGCCAGGCACACATATAACTGAGGCCAATTCTGCAGTTGGGTCTGTCAAACAGTCCCTGATGAGGGACTCTGCCTGCAGCCCTTCAGGGCAGCAGCTGTTCTTCTGCCACCAACTGCACAGAGAAGTTCAAAGGGAGGGGACCTGTTACAAAGAGTGTCCCCAAAACTCACTGCAACAAGCGCCCGTCCCGAGAGGGCTAGTTCTCAGGATACTGTGTCTAGTCAGCCCCAGGTGCCTTACAAAGCTACTGCCTACTAACGGGCAGAGCTCCTGTGGTGCCTAACACGGCAGTGCTGGTTCAGTCACTAGGAGCATGTCAGGGCTTGGCCAGAGGTAAGGGAGCTGGGCAACAGGGAGACCAGTAGGGCTCCAACACAATGGAAAGGATTTTTAAAGAGACCTAATAGAGTTAGGCACCCAAATCACTTTGAAATGGGAGTTGGACAGTTATATTCTCAGAGGCGTCTATGGAAGTTCAGCCCGGAGAGCAATGGGGATTCTGTCATGGTAGGTTCAATCTATGCGTTTCCATTGGAAACAGACCCCACATCAACACAAATGCACTGGGTGGAAGGGAAACCCTTGCTAATATATTGAAAGACGCTGCTGTTGTACATGCTCTCATAGCCACTAATATTGCAATCATGATGTTGTGTGATTTGGTTGCTAGTTGCTAGAATTTGGAGCAGCGCACACCCAGAAGTAGGTCAGAAGTGAGGAGAGATGCAATTATGCTGTCTAGGGCTACTAGAGGGCAGAGGAATGGGACAGGTGTAGTGGTGCTGCCCAATGGACAGCAGCCAAAGTGGAAGGGCAAGAAAGGAGATGTTATGTTGCCAAATGACCAACCGAGGGAAGTGGAAAGGGAGGTGCAGCTGTATCATGGTGTATAAGTGGTGAGTAAAGAGGACTGAAGAGAAAAGGACCTTGATTCCATCTAATGAACTGTGGATAGTAGCAGATGTTGACTAGTGAGAAATGGGCTGTTATACTAAATAATGGGCACCAGGTGACATAAGAGCTAAGAATGGGAAAGCAAAAAGAAGAATGCACTACAGGAGAGCAGAGTAACAGGCTGTCATGCTGAGAAATGGACACTAAATGGCAGCAGAGTAGAGAAAGTGAGGGAGGGGGAAGGTCAGAAATACTGACTCGTGACCAATAGATTTCAGCGGCCAATACAATAATGAGAAAGTGGGTGGCAGCATGTTGTAAGGGTGAGATATGGGCAGCTATTTTCAAAAATGCCCATTAGACAATGGCATATCTTGAATACTAATTAAGGGGTGGTGCAAGTCCATGAGAACCTCAGAGTTATGAGCGCCCTCGGGAACAGAGGTTGTTCGTAACTCTGAAATGTTCATAACTGAACAAAACGTTATGTTGGTTCATTCAAAAGTTTACAACTGAACATTGACTTAATGCAGCTTTGAAACTTTACTATGCAGAAGAAAAATGCTGCATTTAACCACCTTAATTTAAATGAAACAAGCAAAGAAACAGTTTCCTTACCTTGTCAAATCTTTTTTTTTTAAATGTTCCCTTGATTTTTTTTTTACTAGTTTATGTTTAACACAGTACTGTACTGTATTGGATTTAAAAAAATACTATTTTTTTTGGTCTTTACTGCTGCTTGATTACCTAGTTCCGGTTCCAAGTGAGGTGTGTGGTTGACTGGTCAGTTCGTAACTCTGAGGTTCTACTGTACATTATAACAGCCCATCACCTTGGATAGGCATCTTCCAAAAATGTAAGCTGGTGTTTGTTCATGATCTAAAATATTTTCCACAAAGGATCGTTAAACTAAAAAAATGATGTACAATGGGACTTGTATAATTGCAAGTCACGTGGGGCATTGTTAGCTACAAAGCTTTGGAGACACAAAATGAACCAAGTGGGAGAAAGGTTAAAGTGGGACCATATTAAAAAGCGTGAAGGCAGAATACAAATATGAGGGAGCATTTACACTTTGTAAATCAAAGGGGAAGCCCCTTTTCCAAACGAAGGTCAAATGCACCAGTTCATCCCTTCAGGTCACTGCAGGTCTCTTCACTGAGAAAATCCAGTTTCTGCAGAAAGAGGAGAGACAAGAACCTCTGATGAGTCCTAGCACCCAAGCCCTGAGAAACAAGAGCCCATCACTTCAAGCTTGGGCTGTCCTGTGGTTTCAGGTGAGCACTGTCTTCCTGATTGCATTTCTATACCACCTTCCAAACAGGGGCATGAATGTTCTTTGTGAATATTAGAAGGACAAGGCAGGCGAGGTAATATCTTTTATTGGACCAACTCCTGCTGGTGAACAAGAGAAGCTTTCGAGCTGCACAGAGCTCTTCTTCAGGTGAATATTAACAGTTTTAGCCTCACCTTCCCACAGCAGTGCCAGTTACTGTTCATAGCACCTTTTCACAGACATGGAGCGTGAGATCCATGTCTTGTGACAGGTCCTCAGTTGGAGATCTTCCCCACTGATAAAAATGGAGCTGCCTTGATTTACACCAGCTGGGGATCTGGTTCATGTGTGCCCCAATGGGGTGGGGAGTGGTGATAGAGCTTTATTACTCTAAATCACGCATGCCAGAATGTTTCTAGACTCCAAGTTCAGGGACAGCATCTTCCCCCACCCTGAGTTCCTTTCTTGTTCCTTTATTATTATCCCACAATAATTATGGCATGGGGAGGGTCTCTCCCCAGTTAGGGTTGTATATCAACCTACTTTTGTCCCTTCCTAAGATCCACCCTACAAAGAGCTGTTTTTTATTACTGCTACATAGTGAACGTCAGGAAACAGAAAAGGCATTGCCAGTCACTTACCATGTCACCATCACCACCAGAAAAACTAAGGGAGAATTTACTCCACTTCATAATTTATGGCATGAACTGATCTCTTGTGAGGGGGTGAAAATTGTTCTTTTTCCTACAGGGCACTGAAATGCTGAATATACCAGGATATATTTGTAGAATAAATAGAAATAAATCTAACAGAAGGTCATTGCCTAAGGACTCTAAACTGCATTGAAAAATCTCAGTCCAATTTTAGTTGTTTGATTTTGACTCCTAAGACATGGCATGATTCTGGTCATTGCCAGAAATGAAATACAGCATTTAAGCAACATTGTTAAGCTCTAAGATGTCACTAGAGGGAATATCATAGTAGATAAAGAAATATTCTGATCCGCTATATCAGTACTCGGCTACCAGAGATATGGGCTGTTTCAGAAGTGATTGCTTTGATTATGGCAGACGATGGTTTACATGGATACAAATGTTCTGTTCTCAAATTGAGACTTCTGGCACTTTGCTCTGACCTCTACATTTAGGTTTAAAATTTCAGCCTGCAATCTGGAAAGGAAGGGGAGTTTCTGAATACTTATGGAATTAATTAATGCAACTTGATTAACCTTTAACTCTATGTTCTTCCAATTCAATTGCACAGCTTGTTTTATTGTTCCTGGACTCAAACCATGGCAGACAGAGACTGGGGAAACCAAACAGCCATCAAAGAATTCATTATTCTGGGATTCGGGGATCTCCCTGACCTGCAAATTCTTCTCTTCCTGATGTTCCAAGTTATCTACATGGCAACCGTGGCGGGGAACACCCTCATTGTGATGCTCATTGTGGCTAACCAGCACCTTCACACCCCTATGTACTTCTTCCTGGGCAACCTGTCCTGCCTGGAGACCTGCTACACCTCAACCATCCTGCCCAGGTTGCTGGCCAGTCTCCTGACTGGGGACAAATCCATCTCAGTCAGTGGCTGCATCATACAACTGTATTTCTTTGGTTCTCTGGCATGTACAGAATGCTATCTCCTAGCAGCAATGTCTTATGATCGGTATTTAGCCATATGTAAACCCCTGCACTATTCCACTCTTATGAATATCAGGTTTTGCCTCCAGTTGGCTGCTGGATCATGGTTAAATGGCTGTTTGGCTACTGCTATCTTTGTCTTATTCCTATCACAGTTAATATTCTGTGGCCCAAGTGAAATTAACCATTTCTATTGTGATTCCATCCCACTGATAGAACTCTCCTGCAGTGACACCCACCAGGTCATATTGCTGGCTTTCATATTAGTCTCTGTATTCACCCTGCCTCCATTCCTACTAACCCTGACATCCTACGTGTGTATCATCACCACCATTCTGAGAATCCCTTCCACCACCGGGAGACAAAAAGCCTTTTCCACCTGCTCCTCTCATCTCATTGTGGTGACAATTTTCTATGGATCCATAATGATTGTGTACCTGCTACCGAAAAGTGATACACTGAGAAATCTGAACAAAGTGCTCTCTCTTTGCTACACAGTCCTGACTCCCCTGGTAAACCCCCTCATCTACAGCCTGAGAAACAGAGAGGTCAAAGAAGCTTTGTGCAAAGCAGTTAGTAAATATGTGGCTTTCACCAAAACATGCAGAGACTCCCAGAGAATAACTTAGCCTGATGTTTTCAAAGCTTCCCGGGTGTTTTAAGCAATCAGCCGCCATTAAAATTAAGTTGAAAACTCCCATTGAAAATCTCAGCACTAATGTGAAGAAGAAATGGAGATGATCTGCATGGAGTTACTGAGACAGTCTTTGTGGTCCCCCGCTGTGTCCATGTAACACAATTTCCAGGAAAGTGAGTATGTTGACAGCTGTGTCACTCTCTCATGTTCAGCACTGATACACACAGTATGATGGTACTTTTCTCCAGGGTTTTGGCTAAATGTTCACCCTCTGTGAGGAGTGTGTACAGCCTCTGAAACTGCACAGAGCTGACATTGTGTAAGGCACAAAATCCACTAACGATGAAAGCAAATCCCTGGGTATATATATCCCCTGTTCATTGTTTCTCTATGTAAGATAATAAAGTCTTGTAATCAAATTCAGACAGTAAATACAAACAAAACACAATGGGTGACATCATCATATTTGTTGCTACAGATCGTTTCTTATGGCCTTAAGGATACAACACAGAATCCAGCCAGAGCTCAGGTCACTGTTGTCCATCTAAGTGGAAGGACCAGAGAGGGAGGTGGCCCTAACCATGGTATCATCATAGAGTTTTTAACTGGGCACCAGGTGGAGCGGAGACCAATTTTTAATCAATGTTTTATATCCATAAAAAGCATTTTTTGATCAAAATAAATGTTTGGACAATAAAAATAGTAACTCCCGTGCGGCATAGGTGAGGATGTAAGCCTGGGAAATTTGCCGCCCCAGAAATTGTGCTCCTTGCCATCATAGCACTCTGCAAACTGCTGTCAGTCGGCGTGCTTGCCTGCTCTCTCCATATGCTGTCCCAGCCCTCCCCAGAAAGTTGGTTCAACAGACCTCGATAGTACTACCCAGGAAGAAAGACCACAGGGCCAGTTTGGTGACAAAGGCACTCAGCCAGATTTATTGCCCTCAAGGCACAGTTCTAGCATCCTGGTTCTGTGGTTACAGATACACTAATACACGTGTACCCAGTGCCAAGGAGCAGCTCAGTCAGCAGCAGGAATTTCTGCTGTTCCCTGGGCCGCACAAAGGGTTAAATTGAGGTACCCCGACATTTATAGACTGAGACAAACAACTTACGTCCCACCTCACGTGTCTCATGACATCTGCTTGTTACCTCCCCTTGTACTTTGCTACAGGTGTCTCAGGCAAAACATCCCTATTCATTACTTCTGTCAAACCCTCTTATCTGGTGTTAGGTCAGGATATGCCTGGGCTAATCTTCTGGAGTGAGTTCACACACATACCCAGTGTCTGTTGCTTCTTAGGAGTGTCTCTGTGTTAGCAATGCTAGTAATATCTTTGTCTAGGTCATGTATCGGACAGTGAAGTTGTAAGCATCTGCTGTAATACATGGCCTGACTTTGGTTCACGGCATGGCCGGTGATGACACAAAAAGCTCCCTCTCAGAATTCCCTGCTGAGCATGCTCACCAGAACTGAGCAGGTGCAGTAACATCTGCTGGTGCAGCTGCCCTCACTCTGCCCTTACTTGGCATCAGACTTTGCTGCCTGGTCTTTGGAGGTGTAAAAAAGGGGCAAAGGGAGCAAATCACAGCAGGGGGCTACGGGGGAGTCAGGGTCTGAGCAGGGGGCAGAAATGTACTGGCTGGTGGGATCAAGCTACTGTAGGTAGCAGCATAAGAGGGGCTGGAGGGGAAAAATCGGGATGGGGGGTGGGAGCCTGGGTTAAGCCCATGAGGGAGACGCTGCCAGTCCCTGTGCAGGGACAAAACCCCCATCCAGGGAGGGGGAGAGGGGCTAACAGTTGACCCCCTGCTGTTTTTGCAAATATAGGGGTATGCAGGGGACAGAGGCTTTTTTAGTTCTCCTCACAGGACACTGCATGTCAGTGCTGGAGAAGAGGGCAGATTCCCGGGGCTGTGTTCTTAAAGGCGCAGGCATCCCAATTCCTAGACTGTCAATGCTTAGACACCACAGCTTCTCTCTGCTTTTCACACCCCAGATATTTCCATCTAGGATGTGAGTTCAAATACATTGTCCCACTCCCTCACTCTTGAGTCACTAAGACCAGGGCAGACTAGTTAGGCAGCCTCCAAATGTCCAGGTTCCATTCTGTCACCAGGGAGGGGCTTAAAAAGAGCTGACTATAAAAGGACACATTTATGGAAAACTTTGCCAAACTGTCATTTCTACAATCTTTCTGGCACTTTTGCAGGTACAGATTTGAGGACTCAGTGATGCTTGGGATGAACATGGGCCAAAGCAAAGATCAGAAAACCTAAGAAGTTTACTTTAAAACAGTGTTTTCCCCAAAAGTGGGCACTGTGCATCACCTCAGTAGACTGAGAATCCTGAAGATTTCCTTTCCCATTTCAAATGATTTATTTTCTGTTCCTTTGGGAGAGGCAGGAACCTCTCAGAAATGAGAATCCAACACACAGAATGGTCAGGCAACCCACAGGGCACATCCCAGGAATGACACTGGAGCTATAGAGAAGCTATTGCAATAGCTATTAGGATACAGACTGGAGGGCTGTTGCATGGAAAATATGGGACGTTAGTTCATGATGCAACAGCATTAGAGAGAATTACAGCTACACTTGTCAGAGAGGTCATACAGAGAAGTACCCTGCCCTGCCCAGCTCCCACGCACTGGTGATAACCCAGCTTTCATCCTTAGGGTCCTGGGCTGAAAGTATTGTGTGGGAGAAGGTCCTTGCATGCTAGTCCTGCTCCTGATGTATGGGCTGAGATCCCTAAAAGGAGGATTCCAGCATGTTGTCTGTAGTTACCTCTGTTCCAGGACTGATGTCTATAGTGTAAAAAGAAAAACATTACATTAAGAAATTACCCAGACTCTACATCACTGGTTTTCCAGTGGGAAACCAATCTGCAAGATCCTGAATCCTGCTACCGCTCAGCAGAAGGGTGAGAATATTCTTAAATAAACCAACATTAGTAATTACCGATAACATCAAA
Organism: Chrysemys picta bellii; assembly: GCF_011386835.1. NCBI lineage: Eukaryota > Metazoa > Chordata > Testudines > Emydidae > Chrysemys > Chrysemys picta. The sequence goes on along the minus strand of NC_088802.1, from coordinate 24,483,397 downwards.
GTTCCTTGGGAAAAATATTTCCATTGGGGGTGTGTAGGCTGTTCGGTCAGGGCTCATCCCTCTCCGGGGTGGCGGGGAGCCAGACCGCCTCGCTACTTTGGTCAGGTGTGTCGGGGAATTAGCTTGGCTGTGCGGCAAACAGTCAGCAGCTCTGGCGAGGGCTGAGCAAACAGTTCAATAGTAGCAAGCCCAGGCCCTGGATCAGGGCGGGCAACAAACAGTCAGTAGCTCAGGCCCTCAGGCAGAGGCTGAGCAAACAGGTTCAAAAGCAAGCCCCAGGCTCCTGGCTCTGAGCAGCCGGGGAGAGGGGGAGACTGCCACCTGCAAGGTGGCTGGCGGCGGGGTGGGGGGGGACACACAGGCCCACCCACTCCACTGCAACCCAGCCCGGGGCCTTAGCAGCGGCAGAAGACCCGCTGCTGTGTCAGTGGGGATCCTGGCTGCAACACACTGACATTGGCTCTGGCAGTGTTGCAGCCACACTTGGGTCGGCTGCCCCAGGGCTACTTTCTATCTCCCCCTCTAGAGGTACCTGGGTCCTGAGGCCATCCTCCATGGGGTCACACACCATGGGCTCCTCGGGGTAGCTGGCGAGCGGTAGGCCTGGCAGTTCCTTGGGGTAACAGGTGAGCGGTAAGCTTGGCAGCGTCTCTGGGCTCAGGCTACCATCAGGCATTGGCTGCTCTGGCCAGTTCTCGTGTCGGCCGTCGATCGCCATGGTCTTCCCATCGAGAGCTAGGCCACAAGCGTCTGGTCACTCCGGTGGTTGAGTTCCAAGTGAGATCTGGAGTCGGGCTTTTATACTTCCTGTCCTGTGCCCTGATCTCTGAGGAGTGGGTGCAGGTTTTGCTGGCTCCGCCCACTTTGGTGTCCAGAGAGGCTCGGCCCTCTCCGGGGTGGCAGGGGGACAGACTGCCTCGCTACAGGGTGTAAGTGGGAGAGAGAGATTCTTTCATCCAAATCTTTCAGTTGCAAACTATGTATTAAACTTACTTTACATTCAGTTTCCAGTGAGTCTGTTAAATTGGCTTCAGCACCCAATCTAGCAGGCTTGAGTCATCTAAGCCATTTTTTCCTCATGCAATTGTTCCACTGAAGACAATGGTACAATTGACATGAGCAAAGATTGCTGAGTAGTCTCAGGCTTTCTATGGCCATGGACTCCAGGGGCGTTGCATTACATTTCAGCCATGCAGAGCAGTGACCTCATACAGCTGGTATCGGAAAGAAGATTCCTCTGGGTGAGGGAGGTTGGTGGATTGTACTGTCTGCACAGAAAACACAGAGCTGACTCCCCAGGCTCAACCTCTTCAGAGGTGGAATCAAGGGAGACGCAGCCAAATATGAGGACTCTGCACTTTGTAAGTGGAGGGGGAAGAACATGTTCTAAGACAGATCACAGCAGCCACTCGTCCATTCAGGTAGATGCAGGTGTCTTTGTTGAGAAGATCCAGTTTCTATAGAATGATGAGACCCAATTACCTCAGGGACAGAAACCGAGTCCTGGCCGCCAAACCCTGAGAAATAAGCTCAAAGCTTGAGCTGTCCTGTGGTTACAGGTGAGCACCATCTTCCTGACTGTGTTTCTATATCACCTTCCAAAGAGGGGCAGGAATGTGCTTTGTGAAAATAATTGGCAGCGTTGTTGTAACCGTGTTGGTCCCAGGCCATTAGAGAGACAAGGTGACATCTTTTACTGGACCAAGTTTTGTTGGAGAGAGAGATAAGATCTCTAACTCTCAAAAGCTTGTCCCTCTCACCAGCAGAAGTTGATCCAATAAAAGATATTACCTCACTCACCTTGTCTCTGGGAATATTAGCAGTTTTAGCCTCACCTTCCCACAGCAGTGCCAGTCAGTGTTAATAGCACCATTTAACAATGGGGAAATTGAGATACATGTCTTGTGAAAGGTCCTCAGCTAAGGATCTGGCTCAAGATAATGAGGGTGAAGCCTGGAATAGAATAATGGAAATCAAAACTAAGTGAAGCTGATAGAAAGGAACATTAAAATGGCATGTTAGGTGGGTGAAGTATAAGAATGAAATTAGGAGGATGAGAGGGAATTTGAAGAACAAATGGTTTTAGTTAAAAGTAAATAACTAAAACTGTTTCACTATATCTGAGTCAGGCAGGTTGCAAGAGAATCCATGAGTCAGCTGAACCCAGGAATAAATAAGATACACATTGCAGAGCTGCTGTGGTTGAGATTTAAGGCACCTAGGAATTGGGTGTCCTAATCGCCAGTTAGAATTAATGTCCCAATCCTATAGACAGTTTGACAATCTCCTCTCAAATAATTTCTTTGTATCGATCTTCACCAAAAAGTGTTCTGAAGTAATCTGCGCCAGGTCAACTTTTTTCAGGGAACAGCCTGTCAGAGGCTGAATATCAAAAGAGTAGCTTCTTGAACTAGCTGGAATTTGGGGTTTTGCTGGATCACTTTAAGAGAACGTAGTAATATAGGAATTGCCAGATTAGATCAGACCTAAGGACCAACCTGTCCAGTACCGTTCTCCGAGAGCGAGCAGGACTAGCTGTTTCAGAGGCAAATGTCAGAACACTGCAATAGCAGTTCTGGGATAGTCTCTCCTCACATGTGTCATGTTGGTCTATAATAGCTCAGTTTGGCATAGATATTAAACCTCATGTTTTGGGGGTTAAGCCAATCTCTATTGTTGCCATTAATTATGATAACTCTGGATATTTATATGGCTATCAGGAACATCCAATCTCTTCTGGAATCTAGTTAAGTCCTTCATATCAAGGACTTTTTGTGGCAGTGAGTGTGATGCTCCCAATGGGGATGCAAGAGTGTGAGTGCCAAACTCAGGGCTGACCGTTACAAACCAGGGCATAAACCCCTCATTGGTTGTCAGGTCTAAACTTAGATTTCACCAACGAACTGCACCGAGTGCAAACTCCTCAGGCACTTAAAACAGCCTTGACAGAGTCTCCCCAGAAAGTCCTCTTGGTCTGTCCTGCCCCCCAGGTGAGCGTATCTGTGGTACATGGCCCCTTACGCCAAGAATCACAGCAATATTCAGGTTACTCCTGACTTCCGCCAGGTCAATTGCACTTTAGGTCTCACGCCAAAATGACGCTTGGAGCCAATCCTATAGTGAACTACTGTATAGGAAGATTTATTAAATAGGAAAAGGAAATCAGGGCTGGCTTTCGGCTGATTCCACCGATTCTCCGGAATTGGGCCCTGCACCTAAGAAGGTCCCGCGCCCCCAGCTGGAGCGCGGCAAGCCCCGCTGCCCTGCTCCCCCGGCCCGAGCCCTGCAAGACCCCCAGCCCCGCTCCCCTGACCGGAGTGCAGCAAGCTCTGCGGCCCTGCTCCGCCAGCGGGAGCCCAGTGGCCCCGCTCCCCCGGCTGGAGCGCCGGCCGGAGCCCAGCAACCCTATGGTCCCGCAACCCCGGCTGGAGCGTGGCAATCCGAAATGCCGCTGAAGACTGGGAGCGCCGCCCGGTAAGTACAAGCCCCACAAATCGGGCCCCGCACTTGCTAAAGCCGGCCCTGAAGGAAATGAGTTATTTACAAGGTTAAAGCAAGAAAACAGACCCATGAATGAGTCACAGTCTAAGATTTCAAAAGGTAATACAGGCTTCTCTCAGCAGCAAGCTGTATGTGACCTTTAGCGCTAACCCAGGCTAAGCCGCTGGGGATCTCTTGCTAATGCCTAGAAACACCCTGCCCTGAGCATCCAAGCAGCCTAGAGATCCCTAGTTCCTTTTGTTTGGGGTTTTTATCCCCCTCCTGCCATCTGCTCTGAGCTGCAAACTCAGACCACTCGCATGATTCATCTTCATAAGGAGGAGAGCAGAACAATAAGTCTCTAGTCCTTTTGTTGTTGGTTTCTCAATCCAGCTGTAGGGAAATTCCAGTTGGAATATCCACCCATAGCACACCCGGTATTAGGGTGACCAGATGTTCCAATTTTATAAGCACAATCCCGATATTGGGGACTTTGTCTTATACAGGGCCGGCTCCAGGCACCAGCTGAGCAAGCTGGTGCTTGGGGCGGCAGATTGTTCAAGGCAGCATTCCGCCCAATCCTAGGGCAGCACGGCCACATTTTTTTTTCGTTCCGCTCCGGCCGCCCTGTACGGGGGGGCGGCGGAGGGGACCAGACGACCGGAGCACCCTGCAGCAAGCCTGGCACGCAGTCCTCGTCCTTCCCTCCCCGCCGACCGGAGCAGAGCCCTTCCGGCGTGGTAGCGCCACTGCTGTAGCCCTGGCCACCCCCCTTCTCTCTCTCTCTCCCGCCCGCTCCCTCCGCTAGCCGGTCCCCCTGAACACATGCTCTGTTTTTTTTGCTTTGCCGTTGTGGCCGCCCCGTTTTTTTTTTTTTTTTTTTTTTGCTTGGGGCGACCAAAAAGCCAGATCCGGCCTTGGTCTTATACAGGTGTCTATTACCCACCCCCCCATCTCCTGTCCTGATTTTTCACACTTGCTATCTGGTCACTTGATCTGGTACGGATGGATTTCCTTTTTCAGGAGAGGCTTCATGTCTGTGGAAGAGCAATTCTTCACACTCATTAATGTCCCTCTCCTGTGGGGATTCATACTCACAGAAGCTCACTACAACCGCTCAAATATTGAATTACAATATGGAACAGACATTACAGGGGAGATTAATGCAGGCAGCAACTGTCAAGCATTCAACACTTTCTTATAATTCTAATACCCATATTATTAATATTAATCCACAAGTGAGCCAGACTCATTCCTGCTTTGTATCTGTTAGTATCCTGCTGAGACCGGGGGACCTTGGCATGAGCTAACACTTGGTCTGCCAGCATCACAGTGAGTGCCACAGTTTAATTATACTTTGGGTGAACAAGTATTTCATTTTATAGATTTTAAGTTGCCCACCTTTTAATTTTGTTGCATGTCCCCCCTTGTTCTTGGAGTAAGGGGCAGGGGAAACAGAAGATCCCCATTCTACCTTCTCCCAGTTTCTGCAGAAAGAGGACCGTCAAGCTGAGGATCCTGAGTCCTGGCCCCTGAACCCTGAGAAACAAGAGCTCATCACTTCAAGCTTGAGCTGTCTTGTAGTTACAGGTGAGCACCATCTTCCAGACTGCTTTTCTATACCACCTTCGAAACAGGGGCTTGAATGTGATTTGTGAATATTAGAGGAACAAGCTGGGTTAGGTAATATCTTTTATTGAACCAACTTGTGGTGGAGAACGAGAGAAGCTTTTGAGCTACACAGAGCTCTTCTTCAGGTGAATATTAACAGTTTTAGCCTCACCTTCCCACTGCAGTGCCGGTCAGCATTCACAGCACAATTTCATAGAGATGGAGTGTGAGATCCATGTCTTGTGACAGGTCCTCTGACACAAATGAAGCTACCTTGATTTATTCCAGCTGAGGATCCGGCTTAGTGTGAGTCCCAATCATAGAATCGTAGAACTGGAAGGGACCTCGAGAGATCATCTATTCCAGTCCCCCTGCACTCAAGGCAGAACTAAGTATTATCTAGATAACCTATGAGAGGTGTTTGTACAATCTGTTCCAAGGATGGAGATTCCACAACCTCCCTTGGCAATTTATTCCAGTGCTTAACCACTTAAGTGTTTTTCCTAATGTCCAGTCTAAACTGCCCTTGCTGCAATTTAAGGCCATTGCTCATTGTCCTGTCCTCTTAGGTTAAGGAGAACAATTTTTTCCCTTCCTCCTCTCTCAGTCTTCTCTTCTCCAGACTAAACAAACCCCATTTTTTCAATCTTCCCTCGTAGGTCATGTTTTCTAGACCTTTCATCATTTGTGTTGATCTTTCCTGGACTTTCTCCAATTTGTCCACATCTTTCCTGAAATGTGGCGCCCAGAACTGGACACAATACTACAGCTGAGGCCTAATCAGCACAGAGTAGAGCGGAAGAATTACTTCTCCTGTCTTGCTTACAGTACTCTTGCTAATACATCCCGGAATGAGGTTTGCTTTTTTTGCAACAGTGATACACTGTTGACTCATATTTAGCTTCTATGATCCCCACATCCCTTTCCGCAGTACTCCTTCCTAAGCAGTCTTTTCCCATTTTGTATGTGTGCAACTGATGATTCCTTCCTAAGTGGAGTACTTTGCATTTGTCCTTATTGAATATCACCCTATTTACTTCAGACCATTTCTCCAGTTTGTCCAGATCATTTTGAATTTTAATCCTATTCTCCAAAGCACTCACAACCCCTCCCGGCTTGGTATCATCCGCAGACTTTATAAATGTACTCTCTATGCCAGTATCTAAATCATTGATGAAGATATTGAACAGACCAAGACCCAGAACCGATCTCTGCAGGACCTCACTCATTATACCCTTCCAGCATGACTGTGAACCACTGATAACTACTCTCTGGGAACAGTTTTCCAACCAGCTATGCACCCACCATATATATAGTAGCCCCATCTAGGTTGTATTTCCCTAATTTGTTTATGAGAAGGTCATTCAAGACAGTATCAAAAGCCTTACTAAAGTCGAGATATACCGACTACCACTTCCCCCCTATCCATATGGCTTGTTACCCTGTCAAAGAAAGCTATCAGGGTGTAGTATCAATGCTCAATGAGGGTCTGGCTGGAGAATCTTGCCTGCATGCTCGGGGTTCTACTGATCACCATATTTGGGGTTGGGAAGGAATTTTCCTCCAGGGTAGATTGGCAGAGGCCCTGGAGGTTTTTCGCCTTCCTCCGCAGCATGGGGCGGAGGTCGCTAGCTGGAGAATTCTCTGCGACTTGAAGTCCTTAAATCACAGGATTTGGGGACTTCAACAGCTGAGTCAAGGGAAAGGGGGTGGGTCAGCTTTTGTGGCCTGCAACATGTGGGAGGTCAGACTAGATGATCATACTGGTCCCTTCTGACCTTAAAGTCTATGAGTCTATGAGTCTATGAGTTGGTTTGACATGATTTGTTCTTGACAAATCCATGCTGACTGTTACTTATCACCTAATTATCTTCTAGGTGTTTGCAAATTGATTGCTTAATTATTTGCTCTATTATCTTTTATCTAGTATCTTTCCCCCACTCCAGTGCCTTTCTTGTTCCTGTATTATTATTATGGAGTGGGGAGTGTCACTCCCCAGTTAGGGTTGCACATCAGTCTGCTTCTGCCCATTCCTAAAACCCACCCTCCAAAGAGCTGTATTTTATTACTGCTACATAGTTAATGTCGGGAAACAGAAAAGGCACTGCCAGTCCCTCACCACATAACCATCACAGGAACTAAGGGAGAATTTACTCCACTTCATAAATTATAACAAAGTGATTTCTTGTGAGTGGGTGAAAATTGTTTCTTTTCCTATAGAGAATTGAAAAGCTGAATATACCAGGATATATTGTTAGATTTATTTCCATTAATTCTTACAGAAGATCGGTGCCTAAAGACACTAGACCGCATTGGAAATCTCAGTCCAAGATTTCAGTTGATGTATTTATTGATTTTGACTCCTAAGACATGGCATGATTCTGGCCATTGTCTGAAGTGAAATATTGCATTTAAGCATCATTGTTAAACTCTGGTATGTCACTAGATGGTATATGATATGACAGATAAAATCATTTCTCTGTTTATTAGTATTGGCTACCAGAGAAACGGGCTGTTATAGTAGTCATTGGTATCCATGTACAACACCATTTTCCCCATCAGAGCAATGTTCTGTCCTCAGACTGAGACTCCTGGCACTTAGCTCAGAAATCTACATTTCGTCTTAAAATTTCAGCCTTTAACCAGGAGAGAGAGGGAGTTTCTGAATACTTATGGAATTAATTCATGAGATTTGATTAACTTTTAACTCTATGTCGTTCTGTAACAAGGTTGGGACTCACTACCGTGGCACCTCCTACTGGTTACTCCAGGAATTAGCTCAGTCCAGTGGAGCGTCCCCTCTCGGTGGTATCCCGCCCATTGTCTTGTCCTCGGTTGGCTTCTGAGCCCACATCGCTCACCAACTCGCGGCGTCCTCTTCCGGACCACTGCCCTCCGGCAGTGCCCCTTAGTCCAGCCACACCCCCTTCCGGGGGGAGGGGGAGGTCAATCAGCAGTCTCTATGTCCAGCCACCATGGTCAACCACACACCCCAAAGTCTGATCCCTTCTGTCAGGGATCTGGCGTGGTCTATAATGGCCACGCCCTACAGCCAATGGCTGGGTGTACTGCAAGGGGGGAAGGGGGAAACCCAGGCCCACCCTTTACTCTGGGTCCCGGCCCAGGGACCCTCTAGCGGCAGCATCGCTGTCCTCCTTCTCTCCCCTCGTCTGTCTGCTTCCCTGGGCCGCTTCCCCTATGGACCCTCGCACCGGCTAGACTCTTCCCCTCAGGGCCTGCAGCCTGGCAGACACCAGGCTGGAGTTTCCTTCTGCTCCCCCGGGCCTGCGCTGTCCCGGGTGCTAGACTCCCACCCTGGAGACAAACCTTCCCCTGTCCAAGGCGTGGGACAGACTGACTGCTCCTTTCCAGAGCAGCCTTCTTATAAGGCTGAGCCTGGCCCTGATTGGCTCCCTCCAATCTGGGCCCTGATTGGCTCTCAGTAAGCCCTTTCCTGATTGGCTGACAGCCTGCACATCCTCTCTGGCCTACTCTAGCCCCCTCTCACATTGGGGTGGGGCACTTGCCCCGCCACACCTACCCATTCAATCTAGGAAAAGATTTATTGTTCCTAGACTCAACCCATGGCAGACAGAGACTGGGGAAACCAAACAGCCACCAAAGAATTCACCAGCTCATTCCTTCAAGTAACTGTAGGTCTCTTTAATGAGAAAGTCCTGTTTCTGCAGAATGATGAAAGACAAGAACCTCAGTGGAACCGGAGTCCTATCTGCCAAACCCTGAAGAGCTCTATGTAGTTGATCCAATAAAAGGTATTACCTCACCCACCTTGTCTCAAACCCTGAGAAATGAATTGAACTCTACATTTAGGCTTAAAATTTCAGCCTGTAATCAGGACAGGAAGGGGAGTTTCCAAATATTTATGGAATTAATTCATGAGACTTGATTAAATTTTACTCTATGTTCTTCCAATTCAATTGCACAGCTTGATTTATTGTTCCTAGACTCAAACCATGGCAGACAGAAACTGGGGAAACCAAACGGCCATCACAGAATTCATCATTCTGGGATTCAGGGATCTCTCCGACCTGCAAATTCTTCTCTTCCTGATGTTCCAAGTGATCTACATGGCAACCGTGGCCAGGAACACCTTCATCGTGGTGCTCATTGTGGCTGACCAGCACCTTCACACCCCCATGTACTTCCTCCTTGGCAACTTGTCCTGCCTGGAGACCTGCTACACCTCAACCATCCTGCCCAGGTTGCTGGCTTCATGCAACTGTATTTCTGTGGTTCTCTGGGATGTACAGAATGCTATCTCCTAACGGCAATGTCTTATGCTTGGTATTTAGCGATATGTAACCCCCTGCACTATTCAACTCTTACGAATATCAGATTTTGCCTCCAGGGCCAGCTCTAGGTTTTTTGCTGCCCCAAACTCGCTCCCAGGGTGGGTCATTCAGCAGGAATTTTGAATGTGCACAGAACACAGACAGGATTGGTTCCCATATGGTTACAGAAGTGCAGTAAAGTGGAACAATTTTCAGCTTGTGTGACTGGAGGATATCTGGATGCATATTATAAGGCTGTCCTACATAAATGAGGAAAAGTTGAGGTGTCTTTATTATTCTTTTGTTCCATTCTTTGTTTCTATGGGGAATTTGCCAATGCAATATCACTGTCTTCCTTTTAAACAAATAAAACTAAAAAAAAAAAATGCAATGGCTGTTGAAAATAGCAATTCCAGTCCTAATAACCACTGGGAAGCATTTCTTGCTCAATTTATTCTACTTTTTCTACAGCAAGTTACAGTGGATCAGTATATTTGATTTGGAAGAAATGAAGTAACAACTGCCCAAACTGAGCTTGAGCACTCCTGAATTTTGAGGGTGTCCAAATCTGGAAGGCAGGT